>NC_081414.1:732439864-732739864 GCF_030272615.1 Cryptomeria japonica
TATGGAAAGTTACCTTCTGAGACGGGTGCCGAATATGGAATCTTAAAAAGAATAGTTGCTTTTTCCAAACTATTTATTTTTTCTATGCATGGCATTATACTCGACCGGGTAATCAAATTGAATAAACCATTGAAATAGATGGAATTATTTTATTTATGCTCTCTACCATATCATTGATTGATAATGCTTGTTTCTTAAAAGAATTAAAAAATTGAAAATGCATGTATCATCTAGGCACGCACCAGATTCCATCTTGCCTTTCGAATTCTTTTGCTAAACAATTCATGCAGGGTTGGGTATTCTTGATTGACCAAGAATTTCGGGGAAGAGTAAGCTTCAAGGTTGGGTGGAAAAAGTGTTTGAATCTTGTTCTCGTCTTCATGCTAAAGATTGCATTGGTGATAGCTTTGGTTGCAGATCAACGGACGCATCTCACCCTTTACTTTGTATTATTTATTATTGAACTTATGGCAACTTGAAATGCCTAAGTATTATATAATTAAGATACTACTTATATTGATTTATTGAATGAAGAATCTTTATCTTTTATAGAAATTTTGTGTTTATTACAATCTAAATGGAATGATCAAATGAAGCTATGGATGGAAAAGTGGAATGAAATAGACTTATTAACTGATTTATGAGTTTATTTAAGAATAAAGAGTATTTCTTCTATTATTGAAGTTAGCTCGATTTACGTCTTTATATATAGCCACCCAAACCTTCCCTTTTCAGTTGTAGGTGCACAACCTGGTACCTGAAGGCGATTTCAACTCAACAAAAGACACAAGAATCACCCTAAATCATCAGATCTGACCTAATCTGCCTGGGACAGGGGCTTGGCGCCATGGTCCCTCTACTTTTTAGTGATTTCTAGTAGGTTGCAGCTTCAGGATCTTAGATTTGCAGTGTCTTAGTTGCAACCTCCTGTTTGCAGAAACAAGACAGTGGCATGGCACCCTGGTCTAGGTCATTTTTATTCAATTTGTACCATCAGGTACACATCTAGAATCCTCTCCCTTTCATTCTTTCAGTATCTCAGTTTCAGATTTGTAAGTTTGTGCAATTCTGAGTTCATTTATGCTTCATTCTTTATCTCCTAGCCTAGTTGATCATTCAAACCCTAGTTTTTCTCATCATTTGCAACAAGAGGAATAAAAAACCTAAGAGATAATCCTTGGCTCTCTCTTTCTCACAATAAGTAGCCAAAGTGAGATATCTCTCTAGGCTCTTTTGTATTCCCAATCTGTTGGTAAAAGTGGGATTAGGTCCTAGTCACCCAATCTCGTTTTTCTCGCCCCCACATTTTGGTGAACCTGACGTGAACCCAACCTTCTTCAATTCTGATTTATGTTCTTAGATCTGAGTATTTTTGCTATTTTAATTTCAAATTTACATTTACAAGTTTCAATTCCTTGCAAATTTCAAAAAATTTAGAGGTTAATTTTGTTAAAACCCTAATTTTTCAATTCGAAATTGAGCTTGTGGATAGCTTAATTTGGATCATTAATTTCAGATATGATTTAGGAACACATTTCACTCATAAATTTCATTTTCTAAATCAACATTTAGAGTGCTTTCATTGGTTAAAATTGAACACTTCCTTCTATTTTGCATATGTTATCATTTGAATAAGGAATTTTTTTGTCATGATGCATTCATTTCATAGATGTGATAATGGATTAGCTTCCCTTGTTCAAAATTTTCCATCTCTTAGAGAACAACCTCTTATTTATGACAACATTTTAGTGCCTAAAAGAGTTGTTACCAATTCCTTCAAAACTCTCCCATGCTCTGAGGATGGAGATTTGAAGAGTGATCTTGACAATTCTCCTAAAATGTGCCCTTCCCATCTAGCTATCTTAGAGGAAGAGGATGATATCATAAGCACTTTTCTTAATGTTACCTTACCTTCCTTACATGATGCATCTCTAAGTGAAAAAGTTATTTATGGACGTTGACTTATCCTCTCCTAAATTTGGTCTTACCAATGGGGGCATGTTAGTACAACAAGAGGTTATGAGCACTTCTCTCAAAGATCTCCTTCCTAAGCATGAATCTTTGGAGAAAGATGTTCATCTCCCTCCTAAATAATACTCCCCTCATGAGGTTCATTTTGTGCAAGAAGATTGTATTGTCCCTACTTTTCCTAGTGAGGGCATTTCCTCTTTTTACTTCAACAAATTTCCCACTAGAGATGATGCATTAATGAGAAATGCTTGCCCTTCTCCTAAAGTTTGTCTTATCCCTAAAGATGCCTTATAGAAAGAAGATGAAACCATAATCAATTTCCTTAATTATCTCTCCCCTAAATATCCCAGTGAAGATATTTTGAGGAAAGAGGATGATTTAGATACATGTAGTGATTCTCTCCTTCTTAAGGATGAAGAATTAATGAACAATGTTATCCCTTCTCCCAAAATTGGCAATAGCAATAAAGACAACTTTGTGCAAGATATTTCTAATACTTTTCCTAATGACCTCACTATTTGGGATGAACCATTAGAAGAAGGGATGAACTATAGAGGATGATATGACCTTTCCTAAAACATCAATGCCTACCCCTAGTCTCTCTCCTAAAATTGATCTTATCCGTGATAACATTTTAGTGCAAGAAGAGACTATCAACAATTCTTCCAACAATCTTGTTCATTCTTCTTCTAAGGATACCTTTGATATTCCTAAACCATCCTCAATCAATTTGATACATGTGAATGAAACACCTAATAAACCCCTCTTCATAGTTCAAGGTGCTCGTCGTTCTCAAAATTCTCAACGTAAGCCTATCTTAGTGGTTCAAGGTGGTTATGCTGATGATTCTTTTTGCACTCCTAAGAAACCTATTTTTAATGTGAAAGGAGGTTATCTTACTAAGAGCCCTTATGAGTATGCTAAGAAAATTACTCGAGAGAGTTATCATACGGTTGCTCATACCTACAACACAAGAAACAATAGGCAACCTAGTCCTCCTCTCGTTATCCCAACTTCACTTCCTCTTTCTCAACCTATTCTTCCACAAGTACCTCGTATATCAACCCTTAATAAGGAGTATGATCTCATTGAACAACTTAAAGCTACTCCTGCCAAGATTTCTATTTGGGATTTGGTTCAAACTTCACCTGCTTATAATGGGATGTTACAAGATGCTTTGAAAAACTTAGATGTCCTACCTACAGTGACACCTAATAACATGTCTACTTTGATTGATCCTACAAACACACCCAAAGCTCAAATTGTATTCACGCAAAATAAGTTACCTTCTCCTGAAATCCAATATCAATATGATCCTCTTATGATTGTGGTTATTATCAATAATAGTGCTATAAGACGAACCCTTGTGGACAATGGATTTGGCCTTAATGTTTGTGGTGTGGACTTATTGGATAAGATTAAAGTGGATTGTTCTCTCATCGAATCTTCTTCTCTTACTATTTGAGGCTTTGATAATGTTGCTAAACAATGTCTAGGTGTCATAACCTTTCCTGTTAGGGTAGGTCCTATTGTGTTACCTACACCTATTCATGTTATGCCTGGTAATTTGGCATATAAACTTCTATTAGGGAGACCTTGGATTCATAGCATGCAAGCTGTCCCCTCAACTTTGCATAGGCAAGTCAAATTCATTTATAACAATACGACATACACCTTATCAATTGCCAAACTTGAAGAACCATTAAAATATGGATCTTCTTGTTCAACTACTTCCCATTCTTCTTCCAATCCTTCTACTTATTCAAATACATCTATTTCCTTTAATGATGTTGTTCACTCTAGTACTCCTGATTTTGCTACTCAATTGGAATCTCCTACAAAGGATATGTTTTCTCCTGAAGAAGTGCTCGCAAATGATGATTGGGAATCTATAGACATTACCCCTACTTTTATAGGAGAATATAGGGTACCTTGTAAGAGATCTAAGACTAAGAAGGAGAAATCTAAGTAGGGACCTAAAGAGAAATCCACTTTGTCTAAACAACTAAGGAACCATTTTGTGGCTGCTTCTAATTCAATTAATTCTTAAAATTCTTCGTCTATTTCATATATCACTGAGACCTATGAGGCGCAACCATCTCCTTCTGATTTGGCATCCCTTTATGGTCCTGATTTTCACATTTTGGCTAAGAGTGGCTATGATGGCAATGGTTGTGGCACAAATGAACAAGGAATTAAAGTTCCTTTAGAACATAATACACATGAAGCTTCATTTGGAATTGGATATAATCCTTCTAAGCCCACCAAAGCATCTAAAAGACCATCCCTCAATGTGAATGATATATTTAGTAGTGATGATAACCTCTCCTCAATTAAATCATCTTTTACTTCTTTCAAGATTCATCCCCCTCATAAGGAAATCTTGGTGATGAATAAATCTCTTTATGAATATCCTCAAGAGATTTCTAATCTCTCCTAATATTTCTTGTGTGCAAGAGAAGTATGACTTAGTGGCCTATTCTTCTCCTATAAACTTCTCTCTTTCTAAAGACCCTTTAAGCTTCATCATCTTATCCATGTTTTTAGTCTCACTTATAGTAGAGCATTTAACATGTCAAATTCAAATACCTCATTTAATCTATCATGTCTTTAAATAAAATTAATGGCTATTATGTTGCTCATCATTATGTGACACTGGTAGCTCACTTACTGGGGGCTCATTGTCATTCATGATGGTACAATTTCACGTGCAATCATACTTTTGGAAGCAACATAATAGCCTATTTCTATCTCATCTCTTCTCCCTATACATATAGGAGGCAAGAGTGATTTCAAACATCTTTCCTTCTTAAGATTAAAATTTCCCCTTTGTGAAGTAGTGTCTTCTATAAGGATTTCTTATCGATTGTAGAGGTGTATTCATATTTGAATTCCTTCTCTCATATTGGAACAAGCATCCCTAATGGGAATCTTAAGTACATATCCTTAATTGTGACCTCATCCTTGGTGATTGGAAGTCTTTGATCATTCATCAATTTCTTTTCTTCATTGAGTGGTATCTTTTATAATAAACCCTTCTATTTTGTGCACGTGCATATCCCTAATGAGGATCTCTTGCCTTCTTTTATAAGAGTGTTGCTATAAATAATCTCTCTTTGATGTCATCTCAATCATCTGCTCTTTTCAAAGCTCTTGCATTCATTCATTATAGAAGATGTTATATTTGTCTAAGAAAACTCCTTTTGAAGGTAGATGTCTTTTGAACAAAGATCTCTTCTCCTCCAAGGATCTCCTTTACACTTATATAGCAAGATATCTCTTTTCAACTATCTTATCCTTCCTTGAAGAGTATTCTTTCTCTTGACATTGTTGCATGATGGATATCTTCTTGGTGTTGAAGGTAGGTATCCTTGTTCTACTTACACACACATGCACGAGGTTGAGTGGAACTAATGGTGTTCTCACTCTCCTCCCTTACATGGATCACCCAGACTCTGTGGGCTAGTTTTCGATGTCCTTCTCTCTATGGATCACCTAGTTTTAGGGGAGAGATGTCCATGGTTCCTTTTCTTCTTCATTCTCTTTGCATTTGTTTCCATTTAAATCTTTCATCTTGTGTTAGAGAGCTCTCAAATCCTCACAATCTTTGTTGTGTTGGAATTGAGGTTTAGTTCTCTTTCTTACCAAATGATTCTCCATTAATTTTTGATCTTGTATCAAATCTTCTTGTGAGTTAATCTTCTTTCACAAATCAATGTGGTAAACATGATACCCTGTTCAAATCACTAAAATTAGCAAGCTGGAACAAGGGGGGGCATATAGCTACCCTCTAATTTTCATCACCTTCCTTAGTAAGCATTTAGGTGATTTTGTGATTTTATCTAACATGTGTTTTTGTACGGTGCGGTTCCTAACTCTATACTATAGATACCGCTGGGGGCTTCATCCAACAACTTGTGGATATATTCTTTTTCATGATGTTTACTTTTTTGTACTTTAGCTTGCATATGCACATAGTGTCATATGACTGCTAAAATGGGAGCTAAATGTAGAGTTGTAAATTGTAGACCCTTGCTAGGGTGGTACAATTTCACACTTAGGTTAGCACCCGCCTTAGTGTGTCTTGCATCTTGCATTTCTAATTTCCCTTTAAGAATTTAATTACTTTAATTAAATCTAAAGTCATATTTCATCACTCCCCACATCATAGAATCGGTCCCTTTAGCCTAAGTGTGCCCCTTTTTATTTTATTCCTCCAATAAATCATTTAATCATAAACCCTAATTATGTCCTATTTCAACCTTTAAGGTCTGATTTCGCATATCAAAACACCTCAAAATCAGCTGTAACTTTGAGATTCGCTCTAATATCATCATATCTAACGACCCTAAAAATTTGGTGAAAAGTTGGTCGGACCATGGTGGGAATGCACATGGTCCTTGACTTTTTTCCCGAAATTTTGGGAGCACAATTCTATGATATTATAATGCTTAACCACAAAAGATTGGCGAGAAATTCAATTCCTAGTTCATCCTAAAGGCGGAATTAAGTCTAAATTAAGATCTAGGGTTTCATACATAAGAGCTCTCTTTCTTCATTTGAAGGCAACTAAGAACTAAGATCTATCTAATCTAAGGGAGTTTTCAACAAAACAAGCATAAGGAGCCTTCTATGTAGTGAAAGAGAAGCCTATGTGGAGTCTTCAACAACATTCAATAACATTTCATCAATCATTCATCATCAATTAGGAGCCTTGAAGACATTGAAGAGTAATAGGAGATCTTGTGGCAATATCTCTCCCTTGGGGGTGGTATGATTTCATGTTATTTTCATGTCTTTGTATGAGCTTCTTTACATCAATTTGCACATTTACATTCATGCTTTAGATCATTTAGCATATTTGGTTTGAAGCATTGTTATTTACATTCACATTTACATTTAGGGTTTACTCTCATGTGTAGGGTAGCTCTAGTTTCTTATCATTTAGGATCTTGCATACACACAAGGTTCTAGCACACACATTTTCAATACATTATCGACTATTTGTGGAGGTGGAAATCACCAACATAGGGGTTTTACTAAGGAAAAACCCTATATAGCCACCCAAACCTTCCCTTTTTAGTTGTAGGTGCAAAAACAGGTACCTAGAGGCACTTTCAGCTCAGCAAAACGCACAAGAATCACCCAAAATCATCAGATCTGCCCTAATTTGCCTGGGACAGGGGTGTGGCACCCTGGTCCTACCTAGGAAAATGGCGTGGCACCATGGTCCCTTTGCTTTTCAGTGATTTTTAGCAGGTTGTAGCTTCAGGATCTTAGATTTGCAGTGTCTCAGTTGCAGCCTCCTGTCTGCAGAAACATGACAATGACATGGCACCCTGGTCCAGGTCAGTTTTGTTCAATTTACAGAATCAGGTACACATCTAGAATCCTCTCCCTTTCATTCTTTTAGTATCTCAATTTCAGATTTGCAAGTTTGTGCAATTCTGAGTTCATTTATGCTTCATTCTTTATCTCCTACCCTAGTTGATCATTCAAACCCTAGTTTTTCTCATCATTTGCAACAAGAGGAATAGAAACCCTAAGAGATAATACTTGGCTCTCTCTTTCTCATAAAAATTAGCCAAAGTGAGCTATCTCCCTAGGCTCTTTCGTATTCCCAATGTGTTGGCAAAAGTGGGATTAGGTCCTAGTCACCCAATCTCGTTTTTCCCGCCACCACAGTTACTATGTTGAATGTTCAATGGTTTTGGTTCATTTTGTAATTTTTCTATGTTTAAGTATTTCAATTTGGTATATTATACTAAAACATCATTTCATAACTAACATTTCAAGTTCTTTATAACTAGTTCTAAGAAGACTTCTGTACTTGCGGTATTGTTTTGCTTAGTTTGTGAAGGTTATAGACCGAAGTTTCCATAGCCCGATTTTTTTGCCTATGAAGAAAGATCATGTCAAATAATATCAACAAAGAACAAAATAAGGAGACAATTGCTAGATTTTGGTCTAGCTTGAAAATAAAAAGTGATAGAAAATGTTATTGTCCCTGCAAAAATTGTAAGGGCTTAAAGACTAGAAGACTTCTAATCACAACAACTGAGAAAAATTGTAGGCAACATGGTCACATTGAAGGGGAGCATGATTATCATCCATTGGTAAGTTGTTCATTATGTCATTTTAACAATTTATATACATAATAAATCACTTGATGATGAGATCATGATCATGGTTTATTTATGTCAATCATTTTTATATAGGTGGAGTGCCCTAGGGCACATGATATGGATTGCCACAACTCGAAGAATGTGGTTTTCCAAGTGGAGGAACATGGAGGTGTGAATATTGAAGCTGAAGATAATGATCCTATGGAAGAAGATGATCATGCACTAGAAAACATAATTGAAGATGATGGTACAAATACATTGATCCACGACACATTTAGTACTAGCGCAACTAATCATGATGATCAAGATGACTTTGATGTTGTTCATGATGTACCTCTACTTGAGAAGGCATATGAGCCCCTTTACGAAGGCTCCCAAACAACTCATTTCACCTTCTTATTCCACCTTATCATCCCTCATATATGCTTTAAGTGATGAGGAAGACTATTTTTATTAGTTTTTAAAACTCCAAAATTACTAGGAAAACAAACAACCCCTATTTTTTAGACCTTGACATTAGCAACAAATCTAATACAGTTATCAACAGTTGAGGCCCCAGTTGGGCTTATTAAAATTTAAATCTCAACATTAACTTTAGGGATGACTTCTTCGTCAACATTACCCTCATTTGTAAAATATGAACAACATACGGTGAACCATCTATTACAAATTCTTTTCGTCTCTCTCCATGAAATCCTAAATTTTATTTCCTCTCACAATAACAATAGACCCCATACCAACTATCTCTCTCATTTGATGGAGTGCAGGTACCACCAAATAGGTATTTGTCGGATCTATCTTCCTCGAGCGAGGGAAATTCAGGAAGAGAAGACTGAAGTGAGACATGTAGTACATCTAAAAGAGGGAGATCAATTAGAGGTCAAAAGATTAGGAGAAAATTCAATTAACACATGCAATTTTTTCTTGCTCAAGGGGGGTCATGTTTTTATGATGATGAGAGCATAGGTGACATCGAGGTGCCCTTGAGGTACAAACATATACAGAAACAATGGGTACCCAAGGAACTTTCTCTAATAAACATTGATTTTTATGTTAACAAGAGGATATATCGCATAGCACCATTATCATTACATGTTTTGGGCCTATTTTTCATGGACGACATAAAGGTCTGTTACAACAAAGTTGCTAAATTGATGGAGTATGTCAGACCTTTTTACAATTATAAAAATTGGATGCATATTGTTCGATATAAAAAAATTATGCGCAGGCATGCACTCTCAGCGAATTATATACAACGAAAAGATAATGATCAAAGTAAAAGAGTGGCTATTTACATTGATGGAAGGGCAAAAGTAACAGGGAATATTGCAGGTTTTATAAATAGTACATGACCTGGGTCAACTAATAAGCAACCCAATTGCATATTCGAGGCGCGTGAGAGAAATCGTGTATTTGTATGTGCGATAAAATCAATAAGTGCAAGGGAAGAGCTACTAATCGATTACAATTTAAATCACATAGATACAAACAAAATTACTATCATGGGGATGGTATGTACTATATACCATTTAAACCAACCTTCAATTAATGACTCCAATGTACCATTTTATTATTAAGTTTTTTTGCTAAGTCTATTGGTTTCATTTCGCTAATGTTTTTTTTATATTCAATCTTTGTCATAGGGCGACATTATTTCGACACATAGCACAAACAGGGATGTAGCTCCCAACCCTTCTACCTTGCAGGTAAACCTCATTGTAATTGTACAAATTAGATAGAAGCAAAATGTTATATTATTATGTTCTTTTCTTTAGGGTTTTCAATTAATTTATATAATGTTACTAATATTCTTGTCACAAATAGATGTTCGAAGAAAGACCTCTACATTAATTGATGACATCTATACAAAGCTAGACTCATTATTATATGATGATGACATCACATATTCCACAAACCCTGTCGAAATGATGAGAAAGATCCCCAAAAAAATTAATAGACAAATTCTTGATTTGGCATACCAAGTCCTTCAAACTGATGTAATAAAAGAGAGGCTGCAACAATTGATGCAGAGGGCACAAAACTTGGAAGTAAGTAGTAATGAAATCTTTAATTATAACATAAGTTAAAAAATGGTTTATATTTTATACTCTTTTATGTCATGAACTAAAATATGTACGTGTTGTTTTTACAGGAAATATTGCGTCCTCATTGAGCTGGTGACCATGACCAGGGTACTCTAGGTAGTTCAAGTGATGACCATGTTCCATACATTAAAACTACTTTGATGCTCTGATATATCCTTTATGTGTTAACAAGCTCCTTATTGTTATCAAACAAGTGACTACTATCACTTGTGTTTTGATATCTTTTCAGACCACATGTTTCCTCTTTTACAGATAATAGAACAATTCATTCTTCATAACAACCCCAATACTTCTTTTTTAACTAAGTTCTTTGTCTTCAATACTAATCTCTACTATTTTGATTGCATGATTCCTCTCACTGATGCAAAGACACCAAAGATTTCTCACTTGGATCCTAATATGATCCATCCAACCTTCCAATATAGGTTGTATTTCAGAGGCATTCCTAAACCAATATCATGGAACTACCAACCTTCCAAGGATCCAAACTGATCCAATCTACCCTTTCAACATGTTCATCAACAATTTCAATTTATATAAGAGGCATTATTTATGGTAAAAATGGAAACAACAATATTGAAAGACTGCATGAATTCAACCACGAAACCTTAGCCTAACAACAACAAAGATCCACCATAACATATGAAGATTACCTAAGACAATGCAAATCAATGAAATCACAAAGATTATACCATCATATGTCCAATAGGGTTTGGATCTCCATTCTTCCTATCTCCATTGATCTTGCTTGATATATTTACTCTCATATTTTATATTGTGCACGAGAGCTCAACAAAGAACGAAAATGTGGTTGCAAGTAGGCTTGATCGCATATGAAAGTTTGAATGCTAGAATGCTTGGGAGGATTGATAATGAAGGAAGTATCTCCTTATATAGAAGACACTGTAAGAAATGGAGGGATAAGATTGAGAGGTGTAAAAGATAAATGGTCAGCTAGGATTAGAGGGTAGGTAGAGGAAATAAGAAAATAATGAGAGGGTAGGTAGTGTAGGAATTAAGAAATGAATGACATGTGTCATGGGTAGAAAAGGCTAATGAATTGATTAAATAAATAAAGATTTAATTAATTAATAGAAGAAGTGGGATCAATTAAATAAATAAAAGTATTTATTTAATTTAGGAGAAGGATAATTTAAATAAATAAATGTATTTAATTAAATGAGGAAAAAGGCTAGAAAAGGATAAATGAATTAATTAAATAAATAAAGATTTATTTAATTAATAGAAGAATTAAGCTAAAATAATTAAATAAATTAAAAAATTTATTTAATTAGATAGGACAATTTTAGGTGTCTACATTTTGCCCCTCTTTGAGACAATGTAGCTTGTCGTGTTGTTTCAAAGAAGATAAGATGAACTGATACAAAGTTGCCCCAAGATGAGAATGATATGCCCCCTCGAGAGATTGGATGAAAATGTCTGAAAAGATCACAGACAATCTCTCGATAAGAAAGAAAGGCTAGAATGGGTTGACCGGATAGGATAGAGTGACAGAGTCATGGGATAAAGAAGACTGACTCAGGAGACTAGGGCTAGGGTAGTCTATAAGATAGACTACGAGGGAAAACATCCTCATTGTCATCCACAAACCTAAGAGATCAGAGTGCAGAGAGATTAGAGAGCAGCGATGGCATTGGTGCACAAATTCAATCGCATTTGCCGATATCAGAGGCCAGCAGATGCAAGAGAGTCGGTAAGTACCACAAAACCTCCTTGTATCTTGTTGCATTAATTGTTATCATAAATTCATGTCAAGTAGGGTAATAAATGCGCATTAGGTAGGTTGCAAAAAATGTCAAGCGGGTCAAAAAAATGTTAAGGCACATCTGCGTTGGTGTCAGGCACGTCTGGGTAGGTTAGGCACGTCTACGTAGAATGCAACTGCATCTATGTCAAATGCAAGCACGTCTATGAAATGCAGACGCATTTATGCAGGGTAGGCGCATTAGTGCAAAACATAGGCACGTTTGTGTGTTTCAGGGACGTCTGTGAAATACAGAAATGTCTGTGAAGTATGCAAGCGCATTTGTGTCATGAATGCGTGTTTATGTCTTCAAGGTCGAATCAATAGTTTTGTGATAAACATATGTTGTCGATTGGATAGGCTACTGAGAGGATACACTCAAGAATGTCCTCTAGGGAAGACTAAGATAGCAGATAGGGCTAGGATTGACAATTTTGTGATAGAACATAAGTTGCCAATCAAGAAACTACTCAAGAGGATACACTCAAGAAGAGGCCCTAGGATAGGATAGAGCGAGACACTTTGTGGTGAACAGGGAGTACCAAAGAAATTGAGAATTCTGTGATAGAACAAACGTTGCCAATTAGATTAGGCTGAAATTGACAATTCTGTGATAGAACATACGTTGTCAATTGGATAAGCTACTCAAGAGGATACTCAAGTAGGGGCTCTAAAAGAAAAGAGCAACACTTTGTGATGAACAGGGAGTAACACTAGGATAGAGTGCCATATGATAGATATAAGCACTAGGATAAAAAGCAACACTTTGTGATGAACAGAGAGTACCACTAGGATAGAGTGCCATATGATAGATATAAGCACTAGGATAAAAAGCAACACTTTGTGATGAATAGGGAGTACTACTAGGATTGACATAGTTGATTTGCTTGACTGCAGGAGGACTTACCTATGCTGGAGTCATGGGAGAGATTTCCTTCGACTCAGAGTTTGCAAGCAGAGCTGACATTCGAGGATAGAGCAGTCGTTGAGGCTATGGGATTGCGATACATTATGTATGTGCATGAGTTTTGGGCAAACATGGGGTTGTTGACTGCATTAGTTGAGAGATGGCACTTAGAGACATGCACTTTTCATTTGCCGATGGGTGAGATGACAATCACCTTAGAGGATGTATATAGGATACCGATCGATGGGGAGTTAGTTCCTTACGATCGAGAGGGAGATCGGGATGCATTGAGACGAGTGTTCCAGGATTCGAGACTGGAGATGAGGGCAGGACATGTGGCTTGGGACACCATGACAATGACATGATTAGCACTACCGGTGATGTTGGCAGGAGTTATCAGTGGGTTCTTATGTCCGGACAGGGTGAAATGAGGGTTGGCGGTGGGATGGAGGAGGACACTGGAGACATTAGTGATTGAGTACACTAGGTTTGCATGGGGGTCATGTCTATTGGCACACATGTACTATGAGCTGCATCAGTTTGTGTATCACGGATCAGTAGGATTGGGATGCAAAGTGACATTACTGCAGGTATGAACATATGAGCATATGTTGGTTACACGACTGATACATTTTAGAGGTAGGGGACATGGGTGCAGTTATGTGCATCTGTATGATATGATTACTTCTCATCCACAGATTGGGAGGCTAGAGTATTGGTGTCGGGTTATCTATGAGGTAGACAATGTGGTATGGAGGCCTTACTTAGACTGTGAGGAGTGGGAGGATGATGCAATCGAGTTGCTGTATGTATTCCGGAGTAGGTATCTGATCGGTTGAACACTATATATTATTTAGAGGCAGTTTATTGATAGGGTATGCAAGCAGTTCGATAGGATACAATAGATGGCACGAGGTTCTAGGATGTATGCACAGACAGTGAGGGATTAGGTACATTTAGGTTCGTTATTTTCGTATGATCAAGTTGTGACACAAATGTTGGAGATGGTGTCAATTCCTTGGGACATATGGGCAGATGTGGAGGATGCAGGGATGGATGCGGAGTATAGCGCATATTGGGAAGATCATTCGTTTCCACGGCTAATGGATCTGGGGGAGCCGATAGAGGGTGATGGTGGGGATGGTGGAGATGATAGTGGAGATGGTGGAGGCAGAGGCTGATGACGGAGGTGGGGGGTAGTGGCAGAGAGGAGGCTAGCTCAGAGGAGGGATGGAGGAGAGGAGAGACAGGTGCATGTAATGAGTGGTAGGGGTGGATTGTCATTACAGGTTCCAACAACACAAGTTCCTAGATAGGTACGGTGACATGAACAGCCACAGGGATAGGGGGAGGAGGGAAGAGAGGAGGATGAGCTACTATCCTTGAGGGAGATCTGCTAGGGACAGGTAGATGAGATCCAGGATCTAGAGAGGGATATAACTAGGCTCAGGAGACAACTGAGGGACACTGAGCGAGAGAGGGCTCAGGCTATTCAACGCTATACGGAGGCTGAGACAACATTGAGGGCAGGCTGGTAGGCAATAGAGGACATAGGGGCCAGATACGCCTATGTTGTGTGGGTAGGGGAGGAGATAGCCTACTAGAGCGACTTGTACTATGGAGTGTTGCCACTGGATCAGTGGGCTAGGAGCTTCCGGAGACCGTCGCGGACTACGACGACCACTGGAGGGAGAGACAGGAGATAGGCATCTAGTGGTGGGGTCATGGGTCCTCCACCACCACCAAATAGAGGGGGTAGGAGAGATGATCCTAGGGTGGGTCCTTCCAGAGCTCAAACTCCATCGAGGCAGCTGGCTCCGAGGGAGGGAGTTCATCATAGCCTTAGACAGCTCCCTATGTATCAGTTTTGTACCATTTTGTATTATGACACCTTCGGGTGATTGTAGCCATATGATTTTGACATCATTGTATCATGACACTTATGATTTTGATATATATATATATATATATATATATATATATATATATATATATATATATATATATATATATATGCATGTGTACCTATGTGATGTTGCTTCTAAGTGATGCTTGTTTCTATATGATGCTTATGATATGGATGCAAATATGTGCATGATGAAATGAAATATATTTTTGTTCTTTTATGTTTTTAAATGTTATGCAAATGCAAATGTATGAAATGCAGATGAATATGATAATGCAAATAACTATTTACATTATGAGAATGCAAAATGTGTTAACATGTGTTGTGTGCAGGATGTGATGCAATTGTGATATCTATATGTATGTATGAAATGCTAATATGCCAACATGTGATGATGCAGGTGCAAACTACATGAAATGCAAATATTTTGTTTTGGCGTGTCATTATACTTAGTCATGTGATAGCGGGCTACACGGACTCAGGAAGAACGATGGAGCTCAATCAAGAAAGGGGGATCAAAGATAGAAGATATGGATGTGAAAGAGCTTGTTGTGCTATTATCATCATTGAGCTTTATTATGGAAAATAGGTTATGACAATCCAGATATATGTTCGACCCAAAAAGTCATTGTACCCGTTTGCACGGAGATCAGACAGTCACAAGCAAGGAATGCCCCATTTCACACTAGACTCACAGTGTCCTCATATCCTTGGACAATTCATAGCATTACTAAGAGACAATTCACAGACAACAAAGAAAAATAGGTGATGATACCCCATCCTTGTCTTTCTAGTCAAAGACATCCTGGAGATAGAATCTCTAGTCAGAGACATCCCAAAAAAGCTAAAAGACATGTCACTAAAAAGATAAAATTAAAGACTCGACACCAATATCCACTGTAGTCCTCAAGTTTAGTGTCTCTTGTCACTTGTATAAGTCTATTTGATTGTGGTCACAATGTTTAATTTCACAAAAGGATAGATAGCACTGAACCATAATGTTGTTTGAGTCTGTTGAAAGATTTGATTTGTTGAAGCTCATTGCTGCTTGCATCTCATCTGAAATTGACCGAATCCATGATACTGATACTTTATTGTGGAGAAGAAGAAACTTTTATTGTGGATTGGTGATGCAAGTGTTGCTTTATTGTGGATTGTGCGCGGATAGACTAAAAAAAATTGGAAGAAACTATACTCCTCGAAATGTGTAATGCTCTTAGTTCCACACCCATCACTAGACTTAGGATTTGCCTTAGCCATAGATAGGAGCTGATTTATTATGGATGGAAAGGTTGTGAGTGTGTGCAAAGTGAAAGGATGAAATGGAATCTTGAAGGAGGGAGGAGCGATGTCTCTACACATGGTGCCGATGACCCGGTTTTCACCATGGTACTTGCCCAGGGCGCCACCGAAGTGGTTTTCACCATTGGATGAATTTATTTCTCTTTACTTTTTTTTGATTTTTTTTTTTTTTGTGTCACAAGATGCATGTTTGCCAGGTTTTCACCAAGTAACGATTTTTTTTTATTTTTATGAGTTTTGTATTTTGATGTTTTTTTAATTTTTTTGTATTTTTGAATTAGGATATGTGGAAGAGCTATGTGTAAAGCATGCAAAGGTGCATGTTGTTGATAGGATCCTCTAAAGGTTCACCCTTTGGGGTTGAGAGATGATATGCATCGGATCCATAGACTACTGTAATGATGTAAGGACCAAGCCAATTTGGTTCAAACTTGCCCTCCTTCTCTTTGTCTTGTTGCTTTTTAGGATTTTCTTTGAGAACTAAGTCACCTACCTCAAATGTTCTAGGCTTTACCTTGTGATTGTAACTGCGACTCATTCATTGTTGAGAAGCCTTGAGATGATTAAAAGCAGTTTGTCTTCGTTCATCCAATAGTTCTAGTTCTTGTAAGCGAGAGACCCTGTAGTCTTCATCACTAATAATGTTGTGCAAAGAGACTCATAAAGAGGGTAACTCAACCTCAATAGGTAGGATAGCTTCGGCACCATAGACAAGTGAATAAGGTGTGGCTCCTGTAGGTGTGTGAACACTTGTGCGATAAGCCCAAAGTGCGAGATTAAGTTGGATATGCCAATTTTGGCCAGCGTCATCGACTGTCTTTTTGAGGATTTTAAGAATGGTTTTATTAGACACCTGAGCTTGACCATTACCTTGGGGGTAATAGGGAGTGGAGAAATGATGGTTAATATGGAAATGATCACAAAGTTCACGAACATCTTGGTTTTTGAAGGGACGTCCGTTATTAGTGATGATGGAAAGAGGAATACCATATCGACAAATGATATAGTTAAGAATGAATGTAGCAATCTATTTTCCAGTAACTTGTGTAAGAGGCATGACTTTAATCCATTTTGTGATATACTCTGTGGCATTGATAATGAATTTGTGGCCGTTGGAAGAAGGAGGGTGAATCTTGCCTATGAGATCAAGCCCCCACTGACAAAAGGGCCAAGGAGTTGTAATCGGTTGAAGTTCTTGTGTAGGAGCATGAATAAGGTCTCCATGAATTTGACATTGATTACATTTCTTAACAAACTGATATGAATCTTTTTCCATATTGGGCTAGTAATATCCAGTTTTGATGAGTTTCTTGGCTAAGGTAGGACCACTAGAATGTGGACCACATATACCTTCATGAACTTCGCATAATGCAATCTGATCTTCATCCCTTTCTAAACATCTAAGGAGAGTTCCATCTAGACCTCAACGGTACAGGGTATCGGCTAAAATGATGTAGAGGGAAGATTGGTGAATGAAAGTGCGACGTTGGTTGTTGGATAAATTAGGAGGAAGGGTGTTGTTATGAAGGTATGTGAAAATGGAAGTGTATAACTGGGAATCAGGACCAACAACACATATTAGCTCAGTAGGAGTACTCTCATATGAGGGAACCAAAAGGTTATCCACCAAGAACTCATAGCGGGTTTCATTTTGCGGTAGATCAATCAGTGAGTCAATAGTAGCCATGGCATCTGCGACTTGATTTTGCTCTCTTGGTATCTGCTCAAAGGTTATCTTTATGAAATATTGCTTGAAGTCATCTACCATTTTCTTGTAAGGCATTAATTTTTCATCCTTTGTTTGGTAGTCATCGGTTGCTTGACGAATCACAAGTTGAGAGTCCCCAAAAACATGAAGTTCTTGGATCTTCCACTGAACTGCAATCCATAATCTAGTTGTTAATGCCTCATATTCTGCTATATTATTAGTGCAAGGAAATGACAATTAGTATGATTTGAGAATGGAATCCCCTTGAGGTGTGATAAAGAGGATGCCAGCTCCTACACCATGCTGCGTGTATGAGCCATCAAAGTATAGTTGTCAAGGCTTTTATGTGTGATACTTGCAGGATGGATTCATCTGGAAATTCTAAAATTAGAGGAGCATCATCTATCATGGGTGCATCTACTAACTGATCTGCGATAGCTTGTCCCTTTATTACTTTTCTGTCCACATATTCAATGTCGAATTCACTCAAGATGATCACCCATTTGGTTAGTCTACCAGTAAGTGTCGCCTTATTGAGAAGATACTTCAATGGATCAATCCTTAAGACCAACTTAGTTTTATGAGTTAGCATGTAATGTCATAATTTCTGCAAAGAAAAAACCATAGCGAGACACGCACGCTCAATTGGTGTGTAGTTTAGCTCATAACCGACCAAAGTGAGATTGATGTAATATACTACCTTTTCCTTGCCTTCAACATCTTGTTGTGCCAATAGTGCCCCCAGTGCTGTTGGTGTAGCTGATATGTAGAGTAACAAGGGTTGTTCTGGGACTAGTGGCATCAAGACTGGTGGATTCAGAAGATAATCTTTGAGTATATGAAAAGCCTATTGATAGTTATCATCCCATTTGAATTTGATGTTTTTGTGTAGCAAGTGCTGAAAAGGATGACATTTATCCGCAAGTGGTGCTATGAATCTTCGTATGGACTAGAGTCTTCCTTGTAAAGATCGAAGTTGACTGATATTTCTTTGTGGTGGCATTTCTAGGATCACTTTGAATTTTTTTGGATCGGATTCAATTCCTCTTTTTGAAATAATGTATCTAAGGAGCTTCCCGGAGGTTACTCCAAAGACACATTTCTTGGGATTTAGTCTCACTTTGTATTTTTCTAACCGATCAAAAATGAGTAAAAGGATGTCCAAATGTGTGTCTCTTTCTAATGATTTTCCCAAGAGGTCATCAACATAATCTTCTATAGTTACGTGCATAAGATCATGAAAGATAGTGGTCATGGCTCGTTGGTATGTAGCGCCTGCATTCTTTAGCCCGAAGGGCATGACATTCCAGCAAAAAGTTCCCCAAGGACAAGTAAATGATGTTTTGTGTTGATCTTCAGATGCAATTTTTATTTTATTATAGCCAGAGAATCTATCCATCAAGGATAACATCGCATGACCTACTGTGAGATCTATGATCTGGTCGATGTTTGGGAATGGAAAGTAATCTTTAGTACAAGCTTTGTTGATGTCTCTAAAATTTGTGCATATTCTAATGCTGTGATGTGGCTTACTAACCGGTACTAGGTTGGAGATCCATTCAGGATAATCAATTGGTCGTATGAATCCGACATCCAACAATTTTTCAAGCTCTGCCTTGACCAATAATGCCACTTGTGGATGCATCTTTCTTAATTTCTATTTCACTGGCTTTGCTCCTGGTTTAACAGTCAAATGATGCACTACTAAATCCGGATCTAGTCCAGGCATATCAACATATGACCATGCAAAATTGATTTGTCGCTCTGTGAAGAAACTTATGAATTTTGGTCTTTCTCTCTCTGTCAGAGATTGTGCCAGGAATATGTTGTGTGGAATCTCTTCTGTACCGATGTTTGTTTTGATGGTCTCCTTTACTAACATGGATGATTTTTCTTCATATGATGCCGGGAGAATTTTGAGCCTTCCATCTTTGAGCACCTCAAAGAGGTTTTCACCCTCAAATACATCCTTTCTTTTTACTTTTTTGGGGTCAGACAGTGCCACAATGTGGTTTTCACTGTAAAACCCATGATTTGTTTTTATTTTTACATTTTTGTGACTGGAAGGCCCAACACCCTCACCAAAATATGCCATGATGTTGAGTTCTATAATGTATCCTGCCTTATGGTCCCCAAGTGGAAGATCATCTTGTATGCCTAAATAGTTGATGAAAGCCTCACCATTTTGGAATGTGTCAAATTGTAAAGGTCCTTCATGGTCCCAGTCAATAAGTTGGTGGTGAACAAGGGGAAGGCCCTCAATGTTTTCGAAGTCAGTAGGTGTTAGGGTACAGATACAATTATATTCAGGTATGTCAAGGTAGTTGTTGAGGTCATCGTTTGCACTCTTCTCGTCTGTCTCAACCGTGAACGAGTCCAAATTGTCATCACTAAAAGCGCATTCTAGAACAGGTGTCCTCATCCTTCGTGATTTTGACCTAGAACCTAAAGACAAAGACTGTGTGGGATCCTTAGGGGTTGTTTCTTGACCAACTTTGAATTTTCTATGGAATTCCTCTTCTTCTATGGGTTCACCTAGTTCTCGGAATGTCTCAGTGAGTTCATAATCACTGGAGGATTTTTCCGAACCCATTCCCATTCATTAGAGTCGGTGGAATAGCGGTTCTCTTGTTGATCATTGTAAATCATGATTTGCAATGCTTCTTTTGTTTTGTGAGTATTTACCCTGGAAGATATGAAACCAAGCCCTTTTGAGCCCTGATTTTTAAATGTCAACTCTGGTTGCAAAGGTTGAGTGATACCTTCTTTTCTTAAGCCAAGAGGACTTTTACCATCCTACCCAAACTTTTGTAGGATCTTGAATCCTTTGCCATATTTTTCACACGGTATCTTGATGTGATCTTGTGTACCATCTTTAGGGTCTTTGTAAAACATTTTGTATAAGTCTTCTTCTTCCATTTCACCCCACTTTTGAAATATAGTAGGATCCCATTTTAGCGTAATGATAGATACCCGTTTAGAAGGATGTGGTCATCCATATTCTTTTGGTGAACTCATAACTTTTCGTAAGCACGTGGTTTGATTTAGAGTGTATTCACCCATGCCTTTGTCCTGATATTTCCCTTTAAGCTCACGTTGCTTTGATGTTGAAGGTTTTAATGATTCAGGATCAATATATGCAGAAGATGGGATAGATTCTCTATTAATTGGAATTATTGTCTCGGCTTTTGGCCTCAAGTTATTGCAGTATATAAATGGATTAGGATCACCATTAACTGTTACTTCAAATCTATTGTGAGGAAACTTAATGCATTGATGGTATGTAGATGGGACTTCTCTCATCTCATGAATCCATGGACATCCTAGCAATATGTTGTATGTGAGATCGAGGTCTAGGACTTGACAAACCACATCCTTTGTAACTGGTCCTACTTTGAGAGGTAAAGTGACTGTGCCCTTGGATGAACACTCTTCATCATCATATGCCTTGATGGTAATTTTGTTTGTAGCATTCACAACTTTATCTGAATATCCCAATTGTATTATTGTGTTCAAATTACATATATTTAGACCAGCTTCTCCATCTATCAGGACTCATTTTATTCAATGTTTGTGTAGGAAGGCTTTAATGTGTAAAGGTGCATTATGCGGCTGGCTTACGAAGGCATCATCAACTTTAGTGAATGTAAGAGAATGTGGAATAGAAAGGCATCCCCACAATGGCTTGAAACTGGTCCACGTTCAGATAAGTGGGTACAAAGGTTTCTCTCAAAGTTTTATGAAGGATGGCTTTATGTGTGGGGGATATGCGTAAAAGATCAAGGATGGAGATAAGCGCAGGCATCCTTCCTAACTGTTCTACCAGATCATACTCAGGTTTGGTTGTTGAGGAAGCAGTGGTTTTAGCTAGAGCACCTTGCAAAGTGACTTTACCTCATTGAGTTGTGACATTGCATTCAGAGGTAGATTCAGAAGAAGGTCCAATGCCTTTTAGGACAACTTTGGGTCTTTGGGTAGAATTTTTAGGTGCTTTGTCCTTTATGATAATGGTAGAGACATAATTGTCTATCGAAATGTGATTAACAATTGAATCATAGTTATAGGAGGCTTTTGTATAGTTGGCCTGCTCATCTGTGGCTTTGTCTTTTCCCTTGTCATGTTTAGGGAATGGTTCCTTAAACATCTCATGTCCTTGATTGGATGAATGTCCTTCGATCTTGATTTCACCTCTATCAATAAGATCTTGTATAATGTTCTTCAGTTGATGACAAGTTTGTGTTTTGTGTCCCTTTCTCTTGTGATATTCACAGTACTCATCGTCATTCCACCAATTTGGTTTGACCTTTGGCTGATATGGAGGATTGTCTGGAATTGTTATTATCTTGTTTTCCACTAGCTTCTTGAAAGTTGATTCAAGTGGTTCTCCCAATGGGGTATATTTCCTTCGTGGTTTTGAAGTTGTTTGAGTATTCACTTGGTTGTTTGTAGAACTTGATCCAGAAAGAATAATTTTGGGTCTCATAGTGTTAGCATCGACAATGCCATCGTTTACTGTGTTCTTGTTCTTGTTCCAAAATCGTGGCTTGTCTTTTCCTTTAAAGTCCTCTTTGTTTTCTTTGAATATATTAATGACTCCTTGTTCAATTAAGACCTTCTCGATTGCTAAGCCTTTCTCAATGACATCCTTGAAAGTGGATAAACAAGATTTTCTTAAGTCAACCATTTTCTTTTTGGGCATTCTGTGTGAACATCTCTACCATTTGTTTTTGTGGAATTTCACAAGAGCATCTGCTGGCTAAATTCTTCCATCTTTGTAGGAATGATGAAAATGACTCCCCATCCTTTTGCTTGGTGTTGCACAAAGTGGTAACTAATATATCCGTCTCTATGTTGTATGAGAAATGTTGGATAAAAGCTTTTGCTAGATCACCCCATGACTTAATTCCAAGTGGAAGTTGGGAGAACCATTCCATAGCTTGATCACCTAAGCTTTGTGGGAACAATCTCATCAAATATGTTTCTTTTGCTGCTACCTCAATGCAAGCTGTGAAAAATTGTCTTATATGTGCCTTAGGGTCTCCCTTGCCTCTATACTTATCAAACTTAGGTTTTACGAAGTGTGTAGGAAATGGAAGCATTGGAGTGCTTTTGTCAAATGGATAGGGACATACATCTCTCATTGTGTAAGTTGGATTTTGTGTATTAATGTCCTCCATTTTCTTTTGTAAGTCCTTTATTTGTTGGTCCAAATTGTTCTTAGGTGGAGACCAACTTCTTGGACTATATCCAATACCTGAGCCACTGGGTGGAGTAGGAGGAGGATACTGCATATATGGATGGTATTGATCATAAGCATGTTCATATGGAGGAGGTCCATAATGATACTGCACATAAGAACCACTTGGTATAGAGTCATAATGAGAAATGAAATATCTGCTTTGTCCATCCACATCATATTCTACAAGCATGCCATGAGTTTGTTCTTGTGTAGTGCCCCCAAATTTGACACGTGGTGTCCAAATTTTGAGCATGCCTTGAGATATCCAATTGCTTTGAGGTTCGTCCTTAGCCTTGGTATGTGATTGAGTGTATTTATCTGCATAAGACTTCCATAAAGGTCTGCGTAGACATAGTTGTTCATGAGATGCTCTTTTGTGAATATCATAAGCTTGACCATTTGTATTTGGGACCTCAAGTTTTTGAAACAAGGATGATGGTGACTCAGGCATGAAATGTTTTCCTCTAGTACCTCCACTATTAGGTCTCCTTTGATCCATGTTAGTTGAGTTTCTTGCATAGTTCAATTTTCCACTATTTGAGACATGTCAAAACCATGAGGTATCTTAGTTCCACTTTGTGCCATCACTTGTAGAAAATATTGTCTATCTCTTCTCATGATTTCCTCAACCAATCTATTAAAATGGGGGTCCATAATAGAGTCTTCCACTTCTGTTGAATGTACTGAAATGTTGTTTATATTATCATTGTGTATCATTGTTGTTTGTATTATCCATGTTCTCAACATTTTGAACATTTCTATAGATGTCCACGTCAAGTAATGTGGTATGATCAGAATTGAAAAAGATATCGTTGTCATACTCATAGCCACTCATGTTTGCGGACTCTTGAGCCTCTTTATCTTCTCTCCTAGATATTTGGGAATGGGTTTCAACCATGAACTAGGTCTTGACCAAGATGTGTGAGACTAGATGAAAATGGAAAAGTATGGAAGACCAAGAGTTGGATATAATCTAAATGAATCTGAAGTGTACTTGCAATGTCCAAAGTGTAAGACCAAGTATGTATGTAGTAGAGTAGGTGTGACTTCCAAAGAGATGATAGATTCTCTTGATGAGGTAAGTTGGCCTTGACTCTAAGTAAGACCAAATGAGACCCAAAGGTGATAGACCTTGATGAGGGACTACTTAGCAAAATGTTGTTGTATGTAGTGTGTTGACAAAGCAAGATGAGGACAAGCAAGTGACCTTTCGACTAAGTTTAGACAAATGTGAATGTAATGCAAGATGTAAAACAATGATGAACTTTGTGAAACCCAGAAATAAGTTGAATGCTAGATGAAAACCTAGAGAAATAACCTAGGAAGCTCAAGTATTCTGAAACTGATTGTTCTTGGTTGTTGGACTATAAGTTTTTTCGAATACTAAACATAGACGTGCCTGTATACTTCACAGACGCGGTTTCCCAACACAGACGTGACTAGACACTGCACATACACATTTCTGAGAATTTTGCGAATGTAGTTTGCTTATGATAACACATACATGTTTCTATCCTACACAAATGCAGTTACAAGACACAGACGTGTTTCTATCAGGCACAGACGTGTTTCCAGAATCTGAGTGCAATTTTTCCAATTTGTGAAGTTGTTTGTTGTGACCAAATCTATATTTTTGACTGTTTTTCATGACAAGAGGAGACAATGTTGATGAGGACTCAATGTTTGCAAGTGTTTGGACTCAAAATGACTCAAAGAAAGTGTGTTGTTTTGATATAAAAATGTTTTGCATACACTTGAAGACACAAAAGACAGAATGTTTTGATGTTTGATCTTGAATGTTTGAATGTTTAAAACAAGACAAGCATAATTCTTATGGTTGGCCAGGATAATAGTTGTTGATCCCACATGGGGTTTCCCACGTGACTACGCTATTCAAAGTGGATACTTAGATGCTTGACCCCACTGGCTCCACCCTCAACACTCACTTCTCCGAGGAAACCAAGCACCAGTCCCCACGAAAACTCCCCATGGCAAACTTTGTATCTCTACTAAGAACTGTATGTGTGTGGGCCGCTGTAGAGGTCCAACGTTCTGCCCCAACAACTAGAAAGATTTTGGCTTTCTAAAACAAAAAGGTGCTAGTAAGGGCATCCGCTCGTGTGGCCATACATGTGACTCTTTCAGCTTTATAAATATAGAAGGCTCTCAGCCGGTAGGGGTTACACCCTACTATTGATCAAATAAATTTGATCAAACAGGTTTATGGGGAGACATAGTATCGGTATGAAATAATCAACACACGTTACCCATGGTTTTCACCATGGATACAGTTATTTATAGTGGTTCGGAAGAGGTGGGTTTTTCTTGCTACCACTTGGGTCATTCCCTCCTCACTAGTAGTCCTAATGACCACACGGGGAGGCAAGCCCTCTAGAGATTTTAAAAAAAAGAGCCTATTGCCCAAGACAAAAAAGACGCTTGTTCAATTTTAGTGCACCAATTGAAGTGTTTTCTAGTCTATGAAAACAAGGCACACAATGAAGATCAAAAGAAAACCCTTGCCAAAGTTCTGCAACAAAGATTTGTTAGCAGTTTTGCAATAATACCACTCCTGCAAGCACACAAATTAGGTAAATTTTAGATCCAAAAGACTTTGTGAAAAAGGGGCCTTCGACAAGATGTGTTGCTTCAAGGACAAGCTACACCAATTTGTTAGCTAGATCACAAGATATTAGCTCGAATAAACCAAATCTGAAATCAAAATGATGAAATAAAGCCCTAAAAACTGAAACAAAAACCAAAATTGCAAACTCAAAACACAAACACGATTAAATCTCATGCAGACGCAGTTATGAGACATAGACGTGCCTTCAAACCTCACAGACGTGTTTCAGCAACACAGATGCGAATCTACAACACAAACGTGGTTAAAAGGTTCACAAATGCGATTCGGGATCACAAACACTGCTCTACAATCTAAAAAATGTAAAATAATGTCAAGGACGCAAACGTGATTTTAGGGGTCACAGACGCAAGAGAAAAGCAAAAACGTGGTTCCAGAATGTGTAGATGCGAAAATGTCAAAATGTTGTCGAAAATGTTAGATCTGCAACTTCAAAAGCATAAAATCTACAACCAAGATGTTAAATGCAAAAGGACAAGAGTCCCACCGAGAGTGCCAAAATATTTATGGTAAAAATGGAAACAACAATATTGAAAGACTGAATGAATTCAGCCATGAAAGCCTAGCCTAACAACAACAAAGATCCACCATAATATATGAAGATTACCTAAAACAATGCAAATCAATGAAATCACAAAGATTATACCATCACATGTCCAATAGGGTTTGGATCTCCATTCTTCCTATCTCGAATGATCTTTCTTGATATATTTGCTCTCAGATTTTATATTGTGCACAAGTGCTCAACAAAGAACGAAAATGTGGTTGCAAGCAGGCTTGATCGCATATGAAAGTTTGAATGCTAGAATGCTTGGGAGGATTGATAATGAAGGATGTATCTCCTTATATAGAAGACACTATAAGAAACGGAGGGATAAGATTGAGAGGTGTAAAAGATAAATGGTCGGCTAAGATTAGAGGGTAGGTAGAGGAAATAAGAAAATAATGAGAGGGTAGGTAGTGTAGAAATTAAGAAATGAATGACATGTGTCATGGGTAGAAAAGGCTAATGAATTAATTAAATAAATAAAGATTTAATTAATTAATAGAAGAAGTGGGATCAATTAAATAAATAAAAGTATTTATTTAATTTAGGAGAAGGATAATTTAAATAAATAAATGTATTTATTTAAATGAGGAAAAAGGCTAGAAAAGGATAAATCAATTAATTAGATTTATTTAATTAATAGAAGAATCAGGCTAAAATAATTAAATAAATAAAAATATTTATTTAATTAGACAGGACAATTTTAGGTGTCTACAGGCATAATTCAAGTACAAACTCTTCTAGATACACCAAGTGGATGGGTTTGAGACATCTAACAAGATTAATGTTTTGTATATTTAATGTATTGTATATTTAATGGTTTGTATATTTAATGTATTATTCCTCAGGTGATGTCCATGTTCCTGTGCAAACGTCGCCTCATCAGATGTCATCATCCCCACCTATATTGCGAACTGCAATGTTGGCAACACACAACATGCAGACATCCTCTAGTGCACATCATACTGACCTCGGAGTTGGTAGATCCCTCTTTTTTCTCTCTCTTTTGTTATGTGTTTATTTCCCTTGAAGTGTTCTTTCTTGGTGGCATTTCATAGTGGATTCATTTTTTGTAGTAGGACATGAACATGAGGATGTAGATACCACTAGTGGTGACACTATAGCAACATTACTTGGATCTTCCCGTATTGCTAGTATGGGAACATTGCCGGTCACATTTGTGGTGACCGAAGATTTGCTTCCCATAAAGATAGAGAAAGTTCCAGGTACTTTAAAATTATTATTATGTATAATCTAATTGTAATTTACTTATTGATCTCTCATTTGGACTAATCATCCCATTATTTGTTTGTAGGAAATGATATTTCTTTTAAAAATATTAATGAGATTACATTGGAGATCTTCGGGCCCACCATACGTAAATGGTGGAACGAGCAAGAAAAAAATTTAAAAGATGAATTCATAAACCATTTGGTTGGGTTGTTTGGAAATGACACATTCGAGAAATGCAAGGTCCTTGACCAAGCTGACAAACATCTAAAGTATGTGAGGGACCAGTATAGGACACATTTAGAGAAGAACAAAAAGTACGAGCGTCCCCCCATGATTCCAGAGAGGGAGTGGAAGGACCTGATTTTGGATGCAAAGGAGAGAGTTGAAAGGAAAAAAGGAAATACACAACCAGGTAGAAGAAGGTATGTGATACTATTAAGAATGTAATTATGTACTAATTACTCTTTATATTTATATAATCTAACGTATTTCAAACTTTTCATAGACTACTCAACACATCAAAGGCAACTAAGGCAAGACTAGAAAAGCATGGGTAACACAAACTCAACTTTGGTGGTTATATGAAACTTTCCACACAAATTGTAAGTATCAATAAATGAAATATCGCATCGAAATCATAAATTGTAAATAATTTTTTTTAATCATTAAATAATACAAGCAAAATTCATGATATTAAGCAAAAATATAGGGCTCTGAATTCAATAGAGTGCCCACAGAAGATGACATGAAAATTGCCTTCCAGGAGGGCTATGGAGCCATGGCTGAATGTTTAAAAGGATTGAGTAAACAAAAAGAAGATTCTGGTGCATCTGTTAATCATGAAAATAAGCTAAATGAAAATTATTTAAAATTGAATACTTGAGCAATAATCTATTCGATGTTAATTTCCAACATAATGTGACTATATTTGTTTTAAATAACCAAGCAATCATAACAATGCACATGACGTTGGAATGCAGCCTGGACAGGGTGGAATGCAACCTGCACATGATGAAGGTCGTGGTGTGCATCTCGGTATTGGAGGTATTCATGTGCTAAACAATTTTTTTTTATGTAATGATTAATACAATTAAACATCTTTAATTAAAATTGTTGTAGTAATTAATGTAACCTTTTTTGTTTTTAGTTTAGAGCATGTAGTCCGTGGTGACCAAGTTGAGCATGATGCATGTAGACAACATCAAGAACATGTTGGGGCCCCACTAGGTAAAAAGGACCACTGTTATTCCTTTAAATGAATTTAATTACAATTAGTGTATTGATTAATGTAACCTTTCGTGTTTCAACTCTAGAGGATTTAAAGGTTGTTCTGGATGTTGAGGATGAGGCTAGACAAAATGATCAGGAAGCTGATGTGGCCCCATCAGGTAAAGAGCACCCCTGTAATTTTCTTTTAATTAATGAAATACTTGTAACAATAATAATAAAACTAATGAATTTAACCCATTTCTTTGTTATTGCAGCGGACCCCCCTTTGCATACACATCCTTATCATGAGTACAGGACTGGGAATACATTAACTAGATCATGAGCAAATGACAAAATAACTGAAGAGGGGACAAATGATGAAGACAACAATGGTCCAATTAGTCTTTACCTCCAAGCTTCAAAAAGAAAGAAAAAAAATGATTGTAATCTTATTATATGTTAACAACTAGATTTTATGTGTTAATGAATTTAATTATGTGTTAATGAATGTTAATTAATGATATGTGTTAATGAATGTTGATGAATGTTACTTGTTAATGAATGTTAATCAATGATGTGTTAATCAATGTTGATGAATGTTATATGTTAATGAATGTTATATGTTAATATTGAATGTTATGTGATGAATGAATGTTATCTTTCATTAATGGATGAAAGAATGTTAGACATTAAAGGGGAATTTAGAGTGATATTAGGGGGGGGAAGGGGCCAAATGAGCTTCCACCTTCACGTGGTTGGCCCTGTTAAGTAGAGAATATTAAACTATTCTTAAAACAAAGAGAAGCTCAATAAGGTAACACACTTTTCAATATTTCAATATGCTCCACTGTTATTCTTATTGATGCTAAGCATCTTGTTTGCAGGTTACATATTCAGTGTTGCAGTTTGTGAACATGCTTCTACAAGACACCCCATTACAAGTGAATGAATGCCTCATTGGTTTTGTGAGTTTATTTTGTTCTAGAATAGACACACTTCCTCTATTCATTCCTTAACATTTGTTTATTTTGTTTTAGAATAGACACACTGCCTCATTGGGATCCGTGTCAAGCTCTGACTCTCCATTGGACATTCATTCTCATAAAATTGAGTCTACTTGTAAGGTAAGTGCATTTTAAAATTATGTATGAAGATGGATAACAAGTGTTGGGGCAGATACTAAATTACTATTTAAAATTTATATTGCATATAATGAAAGTATAAATGCTTCCCAGGTAACTTGATAAATGAACATTTGGTGGGATGAAGATCATGATATATGCATTTGGTGAGCCCCTCTCTCTTCTTCTTTATTACCTCAGATAGTACATTTTCTCAAGTATGTCTTCTGTTTTGGCAACTTTTGCTTCAGCCTATGTATTTTTGTCTCATCTTTCATCTATAGGTTGCTTGCTTTCTTCTATGTATTCCACTTTTCAAGGATCCTCACAATAGAGACCTCACATCTTTCCATAAATTTTCAAGCTTCCCATAATCGTTTCACAATAATTTTACCCCTTTCCCACCTTTTCCCATCCTCAAATGATCTGATTACTCATATCCCACATGTCTTCGTACCCAAACCCTTCTTTGACTAATCATTCATGTTCCCTATGACAACAAACTCTTTCTTCTCGCTACCAACTCAATCTAGGATTCATTTGACATCTCTCTAATCTCTTCAAACACATATCACTCATTCTAAGCCTCATCAAAACCCAAACAACTCTAACTCAAATCAAGTTTAATGTGTTTGATAAGGTCTCTAAGGTCTGAGGTGTCAAAAGCACAAAAAGTGGAAAAAAGTTGTAAAAAGTGCAAAAATGCAACTTTGATTTTTGCAAATGTTGCATATGAGTTCCTAGCCATCGGTTGAAAAGGGAGTGGTTAAATTTTGAAACTATCATATGGGCCTATAAATGCCTAAAGTTGGTCGATTTTGAGTAGAGAAGGTGATGCAGAGTGACCAATGGTTCTTCAAGTACTCTTAGGGTTTCTTCATGATGCAGAGCATCATGGGAATCCATCCAAGTATCTTAGGAACCAACTGATCCAATTCTTCATTTCAACATATCAATCATTCATTAGAGGCATTTACCACATAATAACACTCCTTAAGCATGGAATCTATTGGATCTCAAATCAACAGATTGGATATGTTCTAAGGAAATGCCAACTCCTATATTCAAACTCTCCAATTGATCTGGCCAACTTGTGGAGTGAACCAATTAAGTTGCTAATTCCCTTACTTTAGGCTCCGCAAGACCTAGGCGGGTATACCTACTCACTAGTTGTTTCTTTTAACTAATGCTTTTTATAACAGATTCAATGTTTCACTTTGGTTTTCTCTCTATGTTAGAGTGGCATAAGGTCCCAAAATAGAGTGCTATTAATGAGTTCAAGATTGTTGTTGTAGAAGCTATTTGATCTTTACGCTTGCAGTCTATATATTCTTACAGAATTTATGTTTCTTATCTGTGTTATCTAGTAACCTTAATCTTCCCTCCTGATCTCGACTTATTCCCTACTCTCTATTTGCTTTGTCAATCCTACTACTTGAATTAAATTGAAGTGTATTCAATATGGGAAAGTAAAGTATTATTTTGAGTAAATAATTGAGTAATCATCAGTGCCTATGCTTCTATTGGGTCGTAAAGTCTATGTCTTCTAGGATCCCACTTATAACTCCTATGTGACAGTTTTATAAATCCACCCTTCCGATGGATCTGTCAGTTGTCCTGCTCCCAAGTGTTTATACATTGACTTCTTCCACTACAATTCACTTAAATGAGTTTAACTTTCCTTCTGAAAGACCAATTAAGCAAGAAATATAAGGAACAATTATGTTTCACGTACAATCTTGTTTTTTCAAATTGAAAATGAAAGCAACCAATTTTCCACACTGAGAAATTTTTAAAGCAACCTTATCTATTCTAGATAACAACATAAGAGAATAGGTTACTGAAACAACATTATCCACAACACATGTACAGGAAATGCAGACGCTTGTATTGATTAAAATTCTGAACATGAAAATAGTCTTCTTGCTGATGATATCTTAATATTACAAAACTCCCCTCATACTTATATGAGAGCCAAACAGTTTCAAAATGAAAGGGTGTGCCCCTTTGAAATTCATTAACTAACTAAATGTCTTTTCTATTGTAATTGAGCATTAAAAAAAAAATTAACATCACCAAATGATTGATGTATTTTGAATCCTTGTAGCAATGAACATCTTTGCTCCATCTCTTCATATCATATTCTAACTGGGAGAACTCATATACCAACAAATTGACATGGGGTGCCAAGTCCTCTTTAGTGTCCAACTTCTCATTTTCCCTGTCAAGGATAATTATCAACTCGGCTTGCCATTGTTCTAGTGACACAAGGTCTCCATCGTGAATAATTGAAGGCATTCGGGGTGTGTTGGCATTTTCCAATGTCTAAATATCATTATTTAGTTCTTTACCAAACCTATGGTGTGCTTCCATGAATGCATTCCCTTCACCCTTTTCCTCTCTAGTCATTGAGTCATGCTTGTTCATTACTTCCTGCAAATGCTCTTGTAATCTCATATTCTCATTTAGGGCCTTTATGGTGCCGATGTATGTCCTCTAGAAATTGGTTGAGTATGACATCATGGCTTTGAACCGGTGGTTCATCACATCACTCGCAAGTTTTTTGATTCTCCTTCTGGATCCCTCAAGTTGCTTCACCAATTTCTCATTATTTAACCACCAATAGGTTGCATCTTGCAAGGCCTTAAATGAGGATTCCTCAATTTCAGTGATCCTAGGTGTTGATTCAAGCTGTGATGCTTTATCTTGCCAATGTTGTTTTTCCACTTGCACCTTTTCATATAGGGCTTTGAGTGTATTATTTTCTCTGACCAGGTACTCAATCTGATCCTTGTTTAGCATGGCCATATCCAGGTTTAATTGTGCAGTTATCCTTGGATCTGTTTTGCCCACTTGCTGGATCATAAGGTGCCCAAAAGCTTCATTAGTATCTATAAGGAGTGGCCTCTTATTTTTGGGTTATAAGGCCCATAGTAATAAAGCCTCCTGATTTGGATCATATCCTGAACCAAAGAATATTCTATCAATCTCGACTGGCATTATCTGTTTTCCATGGTGCTGCTTCTTCAACAAATTATCAAACAAAAGGGTAGAATTCATCTCCCACCCAGGATAAATGATCACACCTATGTCTTTGAGTAACTGCCTCCCCCTTTTAGGGGTCATTTCTTTCATTTCTTTGTCAATGTCCTCCTGCACCATTTGCAAATTTTCCTCCTCATCTCTCTCTCCTGCCTGTTGTTTCATTATCTTTCCCCTATATTGACATAAGAAAGTATTAAATTCCAGTGTATGGATGAAATCTTGATCTGATATGAACTCTTCATGTTCCAAGATCCTGGTGTCATTCACTTCTTTCATGTGATATTGGCCCATAGACAAATCTATCTGTTTCTCATATCCAAACCCGGGTGGAGACAGATTGTCCTGTGAATTAGTAGGAATATATTCAGCAGTTGATTGGGGAGATCAATGTGCTATGGGTTCAGTTTCCCTCACACTTTTAGACCTATTTCTGAAAACATATTGTGGAACATTATTTACAATCTCCAACTCATGTAGCAACAATTTCTCAGCTATGGCCACAGGGTCATCAATCCCCTCCAAAATTTTCTCATTGATCTTCCCTCGGCCGACCTTCCACTCATAGGCTTTGGAAATTTTATCATAAGTCGCCCTTTCCTTCTTTGCCTCTTCTCTTTCCATATTCCTAATATAATCATCAATCATCATAGGGGTATGCTCCCCGACTTTCAACTTTTGTGATGCTCTGGCTCCTCATATGTAGCCTTCTGGGTCAAAGTTGGGTCTTTGTTCCCCTTCCACAAGGTGGTAGTACTCTAACTTATTTTGCAACAAATTATAACTTTTTAAATTTTTAACAATAAAATATGAAAACACTAACAGTACAGGCACTATTGATTGTTTTCCATGATCTGTGAGATGTTTGGCACTGGCTTGAGACAATTGTCTGATAATTTCTAGGTAAGCAACCCTATCTGGTACTATCATTGGGAGAAAAAAGGGTTTTCCATCAAATATATATACCCTAATCTGTGCATAATCTAGGAAGTAATATTAATCTCCCCAATTATGGGTTATTTGGCTCTGTTCATCAAATTCTTTTGTTCTTAAAAATTTCTTAATCTGTGGAGACAACTAAAAATCACAAGGGTATCCTAGCACTCTGTGTAGAGGCTTCACAATGAATTCTTCAAAATGCATGTATTGACTGTTGTTGTATCTTTAATCCCAGCTTGACAACCATAACTGAACAGGTTTACGGACTCCAGCCTTATCATATTCTCTAACACCTAGATCTTCAGCCCATAACCCTGTCTCTTGTCCAGCATAGAGCAATAGGTGTACCAAGTGGGAGTAGTGTTTGAAATGGATGTTAATCATGTCACTCTTCAATTTTTCAAGCCCATGGTTCATAATGTCTGCTAAGAAAGTGACATAATCAAACATGCGAGGGTCTTTAGACTGAATATCTGCACTGATAACCATGGTGACAATGTCCATAAGGGGAGAAGCTTCTACACCCAAAACTTGTGCCGCACAATAGTATGTATAATTGAAATATGGGCAGAACAAATTGACATCAAATGGGGCTTTCTCATCATCTATGAATGGAACGACAGACCCTCCTGACCTTGGTCTATGTGGAGGAAGCCTCCATCGCTTGTAGATATATGCTCCATATTAAAGTATTCTTGTGTGAGTTTTCTCATATCAATGTGCTCTTCACATCCCCACTCCAATTCAAACACTTTCTCAATGTAATCCTTGGTGATGCATATCAAGGGGTTACCCATATAGTCATAGATGACTTTTGTCTTAGGGTCAGACCTATCGACCAATGCTTTTATCAACTCTACGCTTACAAAGACATTGGGGATTGCAAACCGCCCTAAATTCAATGTCCATAGGTTACAGACTGGCTCAACCATGGATCTCCTCACATAACTGAAGATAAAAAGTTCATGAACTCGAATTTCAATACAAATGCCCCTTAGGTTTTCAAATTTATCTTCCAATCCTTCATCATTTGACTTGATTTTCTTTGAATGATGACTTGAGGCAAGGAATTGGTCCAACAAGTCTTGGTCTAGAGGTCTCCCTTCTTTCTTCTTTCATTTAGGTTTGTTTTCCTCCCTAATTTCCCGAGGTTGGGGGTCTTTGCTTTTTCTAGCCTTGGTTTTTTAGATGATGCACCTCCATCTCAGATGTAATGCTGAAAGAACGAGGATTGGAAGAGCACTTACTAGTTTTGTAGAGTAAACCCAATTGCAGAATCTTTCACAGAATCACTCGGCCTTTGATCGCTTTGAGCTCCTCTCTCCTAATGAATTTATCAGAAAATTGTGACTGTTCGATCAGTTGAGTTCATTTGTTATGTGCAATGGTCATAAAGAAACTTGATTTGAATTTATTGTGACATGACTTGTTTAGGTTTGTGTGGGATTTCGTGACAGAATGATTAAACTTTCCTCTTTTCAAAGTTTGTTTTTGTCGGTGAATCATCACGAGTTCTCATCGATATTACCCCTCCTCTATTTTGGTTTTGATAAAACATACCATTTCGTCCATTTTCTTATCATTCTCATTGACACCTTCTTTTCATCGAAAAACATCTTATTCGATGAAACCCTTTCTCTTCCAATGACGCTTATTTTCAGTGAAACTTACTCTGTCGCCACGAGGTTTAGCAACTTCTTTGATATCCCCTTTTTATTGAAAGGCAAGGTTTCAACAGAACATATTGCTTCTCTTAAATGTGAAAACTTTGATGAAACAGTTAGTTTCGCTAATAATATTTTGGGTCGCACCGATACTCTCCTTTCATCGAAAGACACGGTTTCGGTAGAATCATTCCTTCTTTCTTTGATGTGTAGGCTTCGATGAAACTAGCGGTTTAGTCAAGATATTTTTGAGCTTTGCCGATGCTTTCTTTTCACCGATAGCTTATTTCTTTTGATGAGTATGGCATGTATTTCATCGAAATGGGAAATACTAAAGTGAACTTAGGGAATCGACTTCTTTTCAATGAAAGGTGACACTTCAATAAAGGCTTTTTCTATTTGGTCGATGGGTCAGTTTGATTGATATGTAATACCTTGCTTATTTTTTGATGGAGGGTTGGGTTGGTTTCTTCGAAATTTGAAAGGCAAGGTGATCTATTTTTTTAGAAAACTTTTGTAGCTCCATTCTTTGGATAAAATACTAAAGTTTGGTGATGGCAATTCATGGGATTGGAATTTTTGGTTATAACAGGAACATTGAATTTATGACATGCATGATAGCTCCCTTCATTAATAATATGAAACATATACATCATCAACTGCTAATTCTAGGCAGACCAAGTCAAGCCAGAGAAATAACTACCCAACACATACTTCAAGCCTACATACAAACATAGCAAAAAAAACACCAACCCAAATACATACAAACACATCAACGCTATTGACTATTAAACCCAACATACTTAGCACCACTATTTACAACATTTCCCACCACCCGAACCACAAACAAACCACATATTCCAATTACATAAGTTGTAGAATAGTGGAAGCTTGGTTGCCCATTGTTACCAATCCATTAGTTCTCTCCTCAGTCAACCAGTTATCTTCCCCATTAATCATCCTTCGAAAAGGAGCCAAATCACTATTGATAACCCCAATCCGAAGGAGCTCCCAGGATTCATCCAAATAATTCTATTGCCTCTTTCTCTCCTCTTTCTATCTTTCAATCTCCACATCATCAACATCAAAATCTTCTTTGAAATCTAAAAAAATAATTGCAGGGTTAAAATAAACATTCAGAACACTATCCCATTCCTCCTCTAGTTCCATAACCGCACTACCAACAACATCTATATCAACATCTTTGATGAAGCCAACAAGTCACTCCACACACTTCTCCTTGGAAGCAAGAATGTCAACCAAAATCATGAGCACTGCTTCGTACACACATCTGTCGCACCAATATCTATCTTTGCTAAGAACCTCCACCACCAATCCCCTAATCTCCTCTTGTCCCTCCTGCATGTCAATATCAAATAATCTCTTGCACTGCTCCTCTAGCATTTCCTCTCTACATAAGAATCTTAGCCCAAAATAATGACCCATTGTTTGAATCTGCGATGATCCTCTCCTCTGTCAAAAAATTTAACATACACCTACCTAAAATAGCCTACCTTCCCCTAGAAGTTTCTAGAAATTTCAAGGATTTCTATGAATAATCCAAATCTGACTCCTTTCCAAAAAATCAAAACAACTCCGTGCCGCCAAAAAACCACTTTAGTCCCATCCTAAATCTACTCAATATCTAAATTCTACAAACTTCAATCAATGAGTTATACTGTCATGGCACTTTGCACCAATTCCCTCCTATTACCTAATAGAATTTACTAGTGTCTTCTAGGCATGCAAGATCTGTCAAGTACATCCACGTACTATGGACAAAAACCAATGAATGAACTTTGTTGCTAAATCCAAACAACCATCATTCAATCTTATTCTGAGGAAATTTAGAGAATGCCATCACCCTACAAGTTGTTTTGTGCATATTCCTACATCTTGTAAACTTACCTTATTGGGATCCTGGACTACTGGTTGTGAGTGCCCATGGACAACTCTAGTTCTGGTTATATTACCCTTGAGGAACCAACTAGTGGTGTTCCTTGAGATATTTTATGGTAGATCCATTCAAGTACAAGTTTTATGTACCTTTGGATTTAAAATGTTATAAGACCTATGTCAGGGTGGTGTATTTAATGTAGACTTGCTTTTATGTTATATGAGGCCAATATAAAACAAGAACCAAAGGATAATTTTTCTGTTTTGCTGCATTTAAGGTTTTTATGCTTATTTCCATTCTAAGACTAGTCCCTTTTTGAGATGCTTCAGTATTATAGAGTTTGTGTCCTCTATATCCTTTGAGATGTATTTAGTACTGATAAAAAAGTTTTTGTTTCCTGTTGCTTGCAGGTTACATATTCAGTGTTACATCAAGGCTTGGCGAATTAATTCATTCAAAGGGAGTAAAATTTGGTATATATTGTGATGCTGGCATACAGTACTAGGATCATTGTAGCTTCCATATAATATTGATTGTGTATGACTATCTTTATGTTTATTTTAATAATCTCCATATCATCATAATCCAATGGAGATGCACTTCTTACTTGTTACGATGATCATCATTGCCTTGATGGTTTATTCTTCATCTCAATTTCTATCTTTGTAATAATATGACTTGTATTTGAATGTATTGGCTAATGGTATGGAAGAAGTTACTTCTTCTTGATGGATCATTTATTAATCTCTTTACTCCTTAGTGTGATGGATATCTTCAAGGCCTTATCATTAAGATCTTCCTTCCTTTAGGCATTCCCTTAATATGATGGAGACACATGATATTTTTTCTTGGTGGTGATCATCTCTTGGGTTCAACCCTTATTTACCTAATGAAACCGTCTTATTTATAGTAAACAATAGTTTCCTCAGTTATTCTTGTTAGGATAACCAGTGAACAACTGAGCAATCAAACCACTTAATAACCTTTAACTGGAGCACACAAACATTGAATATCGGAATAGCAGAAACAGATACCGGTAAGCAATAAAACTTTAGAATGAAATAGAGAATTAACACAATGCAACCATACCACATAACACCATGATTTTTACGTGGAAAACCCGGTAAAGGGAAAAACTACGGTGGGAAGCCTACCCACAGTCAGATGATACTTCTGTAGAAAGTATGTGGTACAATGAGGGGCTTGCACATGTAAGAAGGCACACTACCTAGAGCGTATTGCTCATTACAAAAGAGTCTCACTGACTACAAAGAGGTTATAACCACCTCAAGACAAATGGACAACAATCTAGAAGAATGAACTTCCAGAGATAACATCTACCATGCTTGATTATAGTCCTGGTTAAGCTCAATACCAGAGGCCTTTGACCTCTTCCTTAAACTCAATTCAATCACCTATGATTGACCAAATATCCTTCACATATGATATTGCATTCCATGACCATAACACACTTATACCATTCCCATACCATACCATAATCTACAATGAGATCTTACATCATTTATACAAACCCTAAGGCCTAAACCAATTAGGTTAGCCACCTAAAATATATTACAATAAGATCATTACATAAATCCATATTACAATGATATGCCATGTCGGCTTAAGACCAAAACAAGAATAACCAATCCATAAATAATCTCGGTAATGTGTAGAGAACACGTTAACATGATATCGGTCCATAACCTAGATAGGCACCAGACCTAATTTGGGTCCACCATGCCAAAGAAATGTCTTCAATCACTTGAGGCATGATCAAGGATCACCTTCTGCATCCTGAATTCCATCTAGAAGCCACACCAACACCACTTAGCATTCTGTCAAGGATTCTTGGTGAAAGCTCTACCGGTTAAACCTTAAACCCACGTCGGTAAGGGTTTACAAGAGCGTATGATAGCATCTGATCACCAATTTAATACCAATTGACCAAAACATGCTCCAGAAGCATGTAACACATAAAACCAAACATACTCCATTGATCCAAACATGTCGGAAGTGTCCAACAGATAGTTCCTTCTGTCGCTAACACTAGATCTTCTGTGGGTAACCAAAACCCGTTTGTCAATAACCAAAACTTGTCTGTCGATAACCAACTATAACAGCTAGTGTTGACATCAATGACAAAACATCAATGCAACACATAATCAATTCATCCATATTGCCAACAATCTCCCCCTTTGACATTGATGGCAACACTAGATGTGAAAAACATCTAAGTACCAAGAAATGGCAAACTAGTCTCCCCCTGTGGAAGACAACCAACAATCTCCTGTATATAGCTCTAAATATCAATAACTCTCCCCCTATGAATAATATCTTTGTAAAGTTTTGAATTTATTTTTCACATCACTACCTCTCCCCCTTTGACTTCAATGATAGAAATCTGACAAAAATATCAAAGAAATAATATAAACCTCTGAATCTCAAAGCTGACTACTCCCCCTAAGTAGTAGCACCACTCATCAGTGCCATAATGAATAGTATCTCTGATAATGCATGTCAGACTGATTCCAAACCTCATTAATCAACTCTTTGTCGGAGGGGCGAAAACCCCTAACCTGTCTCTCAAATACTGAAATGATTCCTTAGACAGTGGTTTAGTGAATATATTTGCAATCTGTTCTTTAGTGTTCACATAAACCAATTTGACTTCCTTTTCTTCTACCTTGTCCTTCAAAAAGTTATATTTTATTGATATGTACTTAGTCTTAGAGTGAAATACCAGATTCTTAGACATGTCAATAGCTGCAGAGTTATCACAGTAGATAGCTACCGGTTCACTACAATTTACCTTGATATCCTTCAACATTTGCTTCATCCACAAGACTTGAGTGCAATTAGTTGCTGCTGCAACATATTCAGCTTCTGCTTTAGATAAAGAAATGCATGACTATTTTTTGTTGATCCATGAAACCAATTTCTTTCCAAGAAAGAAAGCTCCACTAGAAGTTCTCTTCCTGTTCTCAGTATCTCCTGCCCAATCTGAATTTGTATATGCACATAAAGTGAAGTTATCATCTCTAGAATACCATAAGCCATATTCTATTGTTCCTTGCAAATATGTGAATATCTTCTTTATTGCACATTCATGATTTTCTTTAGGATTACTTTGATATCTTGAAACAATACTTACTGCATTCATAATATCTAGTCTAGTCTGAGTTAGATATAACAAGCCACCAATCATAGACTTATACCTTGTTGGATTTATAGGTGTAGATGCATCTTTGATAGATAATTTCTCACTTGTCACCATAGGAGTACTTACCAGTTTGGAATTATCCATACCAAACTTCTTCAACAATTCCCTTGGATACTTAGTTTGACAGATAAAAATGCCTTTGTTAGTTTGAGTAATCTGCAAACCTAAGAAAAATCTCATCTCACCAATCATGGACATTTCAAATTTGTTCTTCATATTATTAGAGAATTTCATGCACAATTTATATTTTCCTCCAAAAATGATATCATCAACAAATACTTCAATAATTAGAATATCATCATCAATGATCTTATAATATAAATTACTATCAGCACTGCCTTTAGTAAAACCAAGCTTCAAAATATATTTATCGAACCTTGCATACCAAGCTCTAGGAGCTTGTTTCAAACCATATAAAGCTTTCCTCAATCTGCAAACTATATCTTTATCATCTATTAGTGAAAATCAATCAGGTTGCTCAATGTATACTTCTTCCTCAAGTTCACCATTCAAAAATGCACATTTAACATCCATTTGATAGACCTTATAGTTCTTATAAGCTGCATAGGCAATACATAGTCTAACAACTTCAATTCTAGCTACAGGTGCAAATGTCTCACCATAATCAATTCCTTCCATTTGAGAATATCCTTTACAAACCAGTCTAGCCTTGTTTCTTACAACTTGACCATCCTCATTTAGTTTATTCCTAAAACCCATTTAGTTCCAATAACATTCTTATTTTTAGGTCGACGAACTAAAGTCCAAGTCTCATTCTTCTCTATCTGATCTAATTCATCTTCCATAGCCTTTAACCAATGTTTATCTTTACAAGCTTCAATAACAGATGCTGATTCAATTTGAGAAATAAAACATACCTATTCATTTTCCAATCTTCTTCTTGTCATAACTCCCTTGTTCCTATCTCCAATGATTTGATCTTCAGAATGATTTAACCTTACATACCTTGGTGTCTTCTGAACTTCAGGTTCACTGATTTGATCATTAGTCACAGTTGAATTTTCTGATTGTGCCAGTGTAACTGTCTCAGTTTCCTATACCAGTTGAGGCATTGGCAGTTCAGTTATGATCATTTCCACTGTTGGTTCCCTATCATATGATATATATTGGTTTATGTATTGCTCATCCACTTTCACATTTGCGCTCTCCATAATTTTCTATAGTCTTTTGTTATAACATCTATATGCTTTGCTTTGAATTGAATATCAAAGAAATATCCCTTCATCACATCTAGGATCAGACTTCCCAATTGAATCATCCCTTTTGATATAACATTTACTTCCAAAAATTCTAAAATATTTAACAGTAGGTGTATGTCCAAACCATAATTCATAAGGGGTCTTATTGGTTTCACCTTTGATGTGAACTCTGTTGAATGTGTAGACTGTTGTACTCACTGCTTCTCTCTAGTATATGTGAGGTAATTTGGCTTCCATCATCATCATTCTTGCTGCATCCAAAATGGTTCTATTCTTCCTTTCCACTGCTCTATTCTGCTGAGGAGTCTAAGGTGCAAATAACTATCTTCTAATTCCATTTGTCTCACAATAACTGTTAAATTCATGAGAAGTGAACTCATCACCTTGATCTGATCTTAGACATTTGATTTTCAATCCAGTTTTTGTTTCTACCTTTTCTTTAAAGATCTTGAATTTCTCAAAGGCTTTAGACTTCTCCCTAAGAAAATTCACCCACATCATTCTAGAATAATTATCAATTATTAGCATGAAATACCTATCACCTTGAAAGCTTCTAGTCCTTATTGGACCACATAAGTCGGTATGAATCAAATCAAGTAGATCATTAGATTTATCATGTATGCTCTTAAAAGAAGTTATAACTTGCTTTCCCAATTGACAATCCTTACATACTGGATTATGACGCTTTATGATCTTAGGTATATCTCTAACTGCCTTTATTGAACTGATCTTAACAATACAATCAAAATTAACATGACACAACCTCTTATTCCATAACCAACTCTCATCAATATGAGAAATCAAACATGTCTTATTACTAGTGTTCAGGTGAAAGATATTACCTCCAGTCTAAGTACCGGTTGCAATCTCCAAACTAGTTTTGTTAATGATTTTGCATTTTCTATCTTTAAACTGAAGTTGGAAACCCTTGTCCACCAATTGACCAACACTTAAAAGATTATGCTTTAAACCTTCTACATAATAGACATTATCAGTATTATGCTTTCCATCCAGAGAAATAATACCTCTACCTTTGATCATACATGCTTTGTCATCTCCAAATCTGACTTGGCCGCCATTGTATTCTTGCAGGGACAAAAAATTTCTTTTATCTCAAGTCATATGATGTGAGCATCCACTATCAATTACCCATTCATCCTTGTCTTCAACTTTTGCTACCAGGGCCTTTTCTTCATTCTTGATGGCTGGTTTTGGTTCATCTTCCTTTAGAGCATAGAACACCCATTCCTTTCCATTGCCAGATCCACTAGCAGAGTCTACTGTCAGTTCATCCTCAGAGTCATCACTTATTCCTTCCTCATCCGCTATGTAGCATTGTTTTCTTTTCTTGAATGTATATATGTTCTGATTAGGCTTAAATGATTTCTTCTCTTTCTTAAAATCTTGCATTCCTTTTAGGACCTCTAGATGCAAAATGACCAATATTATTACATGCAAAACATTTAAAAGGTGCTTTTTCCTTCATACTTACTTTTTTCCGGTCCTTTAGGTACTCTTCTAGCAAATAAGGCTTCAAGTTGCTCAAATTCTTCATCCTCTTTCCTCATATATTCCAATTCTTTTGCATATAAGGTTTTCCAATCACTTTTGCTGGTAGATGATGATGCACGAAAAGCAGGTTTAGATTTTGCAGCTCCAGAAGGTCCAAATTCTTCAAGCTCAAAAGCAGATAATTTCCCAATCAGAATGTCTCTGTTAACTGAAGTGTTTGCCATTGTTCTCAGTTCATTAATTGCAGTTGCCTTCATCTTGTAAGCCAGTGGAAGGGCTCTCAAGACTTTGGAAACTATTTCATCTTCACTTAGAGATCCTCCACAACATTGAATTCCCATGACAATCTCATTTACTCTTTCCATAAATACAACAATTCTTTCATTATCTTCCATCTTCAAGTTCTCATATCTTACCCGGTAACCATCAAGTTTAGCAATTTTGACAGTAGGATCACCTTCATTTAGAGTTTGAAATTTATTCCACATAACCTTTTCCGATAATTTATCAGTCAATCCCATGATTTGTTGATCAGCAAGTGTACACAAGAGGGCTTCTCTTGCTCTGCAATCATTTTCAATATTCTTGTCTAGGTCTGTAGGAGCAGGATTTCCAGATGCCAGATCATAAGGTGTATATCCTTTCTCAGTGATCTCCCAAATATCCTTGCCAAGACATCTAAGATGAGTCTCCATTCGGATTTTTCATATCCCATAATTTGTTCCATCAAGCTTAGGGATTTCTCTTCTGAAAATAGTTGCCGGTGGATTTGAAGTATTAGCTACCATAGGATCTACCTCAAGTAGTTAAGCTTCTACAAAAGAGGACTAGAGCTTTGTGAATCAATTGTTAACAGATTATATCAATCAAACCACTTAATAACCTTTAACCAAAGCACATAAACATTGAATACCTGAATAGCAAAAACAGATACCAGTAAGCAATAAAACTTTAGAATGAAATAGAGAATTAACACAATGCAACCATACCACATAGCACCATTATTTGTATGTGGAAAACCCGGTAAAGGGAAAAACCATTGTGTGAAGCCTACCCACAGTCACATGATACTTCTGCAGAAAGTATCTGATACAATGAGGGACTTGCACATGCAGGAAGGAACACTGCCTAGAGCGTACTACTCATTACAAAAGAGTCTCACTGACTACAAAGAGGTTATAACCACCTCAAGATAAATGGACAACAATATATAAGAATGAAATACCAGAGATAGCATCTACCATGCCTGATTACAGTCCCGATTAAGCTCAATAACAGAGGCCTTTGACCTCTTCCTTAAACCCAATTCGATCACCTATGATCGACCAAATCTCCTTCGCATATGATATTGCATTCCATGACCATGACACACTTATACCATTCCCATACCATACCATAATCTACAATGAGATCTTATATCATTTATACAAACCCTAAGGCCTAAACCAATTAGGTCAGCAACCTAAAAGATATTACAATAAGATCATTACATACATCCATATTACAATGATATGCCATGTTGGCTTAAGACAAAAACAATAATAACCAATCCATAAATCATCCCTGTAACGTGTAGAGAACACGTTAACATGATACCGATCCATAACCTAGATAAGCACCAGACCTAATCTTGGTCCACCACGCCAAATCAATGTCTTCAATCAGTTGAGGCACGATCATGGATCACCTTCTGCATCCTGAATTTCATCTACACTGCCGGTTAAACCTTAAACCCATGTTGGTAAGGGTATATGAGAGTTTATGATAGCATCTGATCACCAAGTCAATACCAACTGACCAAAACATGCTCTAGAAGCATGTAACACATAAAACCAAACATACTTCATTGATCCAAACATGCCGGAAGTCTCCAACAGATAGTCCCTTCTATCGGTAACACTACATCTTTTGTCGGTAACCAAAACCTGTCTATCGGTAACTAAAACTTATTTGTCAGTAACCAACCATTACAGCTAGTGTTGACATCAAAGAAAAAACATCAATGCAACACATAATCAATTCATCCATATTGCCAACAATTCTCTTACTAATATTTAGTTATATTTACTTCTAACAAAATTTACTAACTCCTAAATGCTAATGGTGTCGAAGGATTGTCACTCCTTGTCCACAAATGTACCTTACTATTTTAGTGGAAATAGTTCAAGAATGGGGACATTACACATCTCTTGTATTTCACATGGAATTTCATTCAATGTATCAAAATTCTATAGTTGATTTGCATCCCATATATATAGGGCAGTCAACTTGCACAAAAAATTTGCTATGTTTTTTTTTTAAAAATGTTGGGGAACATTGGAATTCCGACGAACACCACAAGACAACCGATGAGGTTTTTGTACTTGCGACCCTCTTTGTCATCACATTCTTTGTTAGATTTTTGACACACACAACCATTTATGCATCAAGGATACCATAGTTGCAATGAGAAAAACGTCACAAGATGGAGCCTCACATTGAAATTCTGACGTCTCTTCGTCGAAAAAAAAGGAGTGTGTCCTATGTCTCATCGTCACACACATGTCAAAATTCCAATATCTCCTCATCAAAAAAAGAGGAGTGTGTCCTACATCTCATCATCGCACACACGTCATAATTCCAACGTCTCCTCATCGAAAAAAGTGGAACATGTCCTACGTCTCATCGTTGCACACACGTCGAAATTCTTACATCTCCTCGTCGAAAAAATAGGCCACTACTCCATATAAATTTCTAACATGGAGAAGTCAGAATTCCAGCATGTATCCTGTCATCGTAATTTTTGACGAAAAAATAGCAAAGGGGATTTTCTCCTGATTTTGTTTTAATTCTAACATTTTTTTGTCTGAAATTTGACGAAGGCTCATCGGAAAACTGTCCCAAATGTACTAGTGTACCCATTGGGATGCATCCTTCCCATGTTTGACAATTTATCCAAATCCATAACCTACCCATCAGGATGTATCCTTCCCATGTCCGACAGTCTATCCAAATCCATGTCCTACTCTTGGAAAGCGATATTAGTTGGCCATGTGCATGTCATTTGCATGATTGGTCTTTTTGCTTTGATTTTTATCTTGTGTCTTAGGACTATACCTGTTCAAGGCTGCCTTGATCATCCTTTATCTTGGTATGTCCTGGTTGGTGTATAATGGGGCATAGTTTTTGTGGTATGACATGTTTGATGGTTTCTCTTGTACGATCCTACAGGCTCACATCTACACCATCATCGATGTTTGCAAACCTATGTACATTGAGATACCTATTATCTGAGAGTCTAGTCCATGCCTTAGATATTCACAACATCTTGATTCCTATAATCATTGGTGTAGATAATTTGTGGGAATATCAAAACTTAATTTTCTCTCCACATCTACACAACAAGAAATCCCATCCATTTACTTCATTTCATTCATTAATCTCATTTCATCCATTTATCTTGGAGACTCCAATTCATTCATTCCCCCTTCATCATCCTTATCCTTTTTACATCCTTTCATCCTCAATCCTCTAATTTATTTTGAGAGCGCATTCATGTTATTATAACCCTCATGTCCTCTTGAGGGGCATACCATTACCTCCTTGTCATCCTTCCTCATATCACCTATGACTGGGGCATCATGCTACCAGTCCTTATCCTTTCCATCCAATATATTTTATTCTTCTTTTATATAACATCACTTCATGACACTATATCAAAGAGGGGCAAAATGTGGACATCTAAATTATTAAATTAATTAATCTAATTGTGTTGATCCCCTTCCTCTTAAGGTTAATTAAATCAAATTTAATTAGTCTTATCACTATAGTCCTATAATTAATTTATCAAAATTAATTATTTCCTTATTCTTCTAAAGTCATCTCAATCATTATTTCTTCTAAAAACTCTATTAGTTAATTAACTTCAATTAACTAAACTAACCATGTGATTCCTACAAATCACCTTTCCTAATTTTCATCTATCCTAATGAATTCTTCCTTAATCATGCTTATCATTATTCTCTAATTTTATATTTCTCCACTCATTCTCTCTTCTCATGTCATATCCACCTAACTTTCCCACTTGCACTCTAATCACTCATTAAGTTGGACCTAATTGTTGGAATCCAAGAATAGTGAGAGGGGGGGGTGAATCAATGTTCTACCAGAATATAATATTTTAGCCTTATCAAAACATTCATTCATCAACCGGTAAACATAAATACATGTAACTAAAACAAATAATGCAATCACATAAATGAGCACCCTAACACAGAGAGTTTATACGTGGAAAACCTCAATAGGAAAAACTACGGTGGGATTTGTGACCCACAATATCAGTTCACTGGCCATATGAAGATATATTACATATAATAGGGGCCTACACATGCAGGAAGGCACACTGCCTAGGGCACACTGCTCATCACAAAGAGTCTCACTGACTACAATCACTTTCTGATACAAAACAACAAAACTGAACTCATATAATGCATCTGCTATGCCTAATTGAGTTCCGGTTAAGGCTCTGATTGTCTGGTTCTTAAACCCTAAACCCTTGCCAGAATAACATACACCTTATGAGTACCTTAGAAATCATCTACAGATCATTACATAATATTGCTTTCAGATACAAATGATCTCGCATACATAAACTTCACATGTCAGATCTTATCTCCAAAAAGTTGTTATATCTTAAATGACTTAATAGACTGACTTATATACCCTTACAAACATTTATGCCATATGTTGGCATACATACAAAATGATAATACATGTCGGCTCATTACAAATACATATGAATTATAAAATGCTTTGCCAATATACCACCCTTTGCTGGATTTCCAAGTGATGTTGGCTTCCCATATCGGTACCTAGTTTGTCGGTTACCTTTGAAATCCTTGATGTCAGTAAAGTGTATATCGATGCCGGTGACCCAAAATATATTTCCAATGTTGCCATCAATGACAACATAAGAAACCGAATGAGTGTCAATTGCCAACAATCTCCCCCTTTGGCATTGATGGCAACACTCATGTGAAAAATGGTTTCTATTTGCCCTACCGATCCTGGAATGTGATAATGCTCCTCCTAAGCTATATATGCCATTTGAAATTTGATCCGTACATATTTCCTTTCTATTTTTCATATACACCACTCCCCCTTTGGCATCAATGCCAAAAACCGGTACAAAGAATGAATAAATCAATGAAATTATGTACAGGGCAATGTCTCCCAAAAATACTTACTAGAGTTGAATGAGCTTGAAGATTTCCGGGTAAGCATTATTCAAAAACTCCAAGTATGTGTCCCAACTGGATTTGAATGTACCTGAAATTGACAAAAGTCCATTTAGGGCATATGCATGAGATTCTTGGTTCTTGAGTTTTGTCAATGTGGGCTTTCCCATCATATCTATACATCCTTCTTATGTACATACAGTGTGTCCAACCGGGGACTCACTAACCCTCTGAGCTCTTTAGCTCTCCATATGATTTTATCCCTATCTCTTTCAAGAGCTGAAATTTGGACTTCTAATAACAAAATTTGACCATCTACAGATGTGGTTAAAGAATTTACTCCATCAAAGTTATTTACAATTCTTGCAATTGTATTTTGAATATCTTTAATGCTTTTGTCTATACGTATTGTGAGTAAACTTGAATTGCAGCATACCCGGTAAATATTTGTACATTGCCTAAAAGCATCATTTATCATTTTCAATCTGTCAGCTATCTGTACCTTATCCGATTCAATCAACTAATTAAAAGTGGCCCTCTTGGCCTGAGAAAATTGGTCCAAAGCATGCTAGTTAGAGATCTGCTACAGTGATTGAAATTCCTTTAAAATATGCTTAGTCAACATTTTGAGCTTGTCAGATGGACTTGCTCCCTTATCAATTTGGCATTCCAAGACTAATTGGTGCAGAATTGGAATGTAGTGATCAATTATATGCTTTTCCTTAGTCCCTTCCTTGATCATTTTCTAAGCTGCAATCATCATGATTTCAGTTGAATACATCTCTGTTATACTCTTTTGCTCAGCATTTGTAGTGGTAATTGCCAACAATGTAGTCCTGGCTGTCCGTTCTGATGATTATGCAAAAACACTTATCTGAGTTTGAACTTCCTTTTCCTTCTCTCCTTCCATATTTTTCTCTTTATCTTTCTCTTCTAGTTTAATTTCTCCTATATTATCTTCTTTTGCACCAGTGGCTTTGCCATTTGGTGCAACATTTGTTACTGTTGGTTCCACATATGTTGTTTCCACAACCTGTTCAAGATGATCCAGAGGACTATTGTCCTCAACATCTATAACCTGTTAATTATACACACTAGCCTTCTCTGCCTGTATCTCCTCTTTATCCTATACATTTTCTTCTGTCAAAGATTCTGCATTTAATTTCTTTGCATCTTTCAAAATTGTGGGTGGGCTATCCACTACACCTTTTCCTTTGCCATCAACCAGGATGTCTGAAGTGTCGGACTTAGGATTAGCTTCCGGTAACATAAAGAAATCAGGGTTGTCAATAAAGAATTTAACCCATGCCTCATTGGTTTCATTGATTATTTCTTTGACTCAACCAGCCATAAGGCTAACTGTCTCGTGCCTACTTCTGAAAATTGTTCTATTTGCAGTCTCAAGACACCTATCCATCTCTTCGGAGGTAATTGAAACACAATTAGTTAATAATGCTTGAATCTTTATGTGTCGGTCTTCCTCCATAGTAGATAATCTTCTATCATTTAGATTGTTATGCAATTGTATCGATATTTTATTAGCAATCTCTAATAAAGACTTCTTATATATGTCCAAGTATAACAGAACTGCCTCCTCAATTTTTTTTTGTTCATTATCATCCAAATGTTCATAATAACGTGGAATGTTCTTCAACATACCATCCTTTGTTATCTCTTCTATTAATTCAGCACAAGACAAAGGTGGAATAATAGTTACATTACCGGTTTTAATAGCTTCATCTATGTCTTCCTTCTTCTTCTTCTTACCGGATGATGCAAGAGTGACTTTCAGTGGCCTTTTCTTCTATAGGCTTCCTTTCAGCTAGCCAACTTGCCGATATCTTAATGGTTACCTTCCTTGTCGGTTGCTTCCTTGTCTTCTCATCTTTATCCTTTGTGTCTTCTACCTTCTTTCCCTGCACCCTCTTGAAAGATAGAGGAATTTCATCCTCAGTCTCAGTATCTAAAATAATTGGTGCAAGGAGAGCTTTAGGTTGTTTCCTCTTCTTGGCTTCTTTAGCTAATGAGGCATCAATAATAGTTTGAATGTCTTTTGGGACCTTTTCAACAAATTGACTAGCTTTTCTCTGCTGCCTCTCTCTCTCTTCTTCTGATTGAATTCAATTTTCACTTCAAGTTCTTTTTGCTTTGTTTTCCCAAATGAGTTTTCAGATTTATCTTCTGGTGTATCAATAAGTATCCTAGCATATGCATCCAAAATTATTGCATCTACCTCATAACCCATTTCCTCAATCCATATCTTCCAGGGTATCGCAACTTCCATAAGATTTTCATCCCTTTTCACCATGAAATAGATTTTAGTTGAGTATTTCTCAACTATGTGCTTTGGAATTCTTTCCCTTGACTTAATGGCTTTCTAAAATGATTTGAAGTATCCTCGAACTTTGTCATCTCTTAAGTTCCCCAAATCGGTGAAAGTATCCTTAATCTAACTACCTACCGGTATATCAAAGGCCCATTGCCTTTTGCCCAAACCCAACATCTCATTCAAAAAGAAAAGCATTAAGCATACTAACAGATTATCATACCAGAAAAATCCTTTCATTTCTCCCTTAATCTTGCCTAAGTTCATAATCAACTCCTCTTTCATCCATTCACACAGATCATACTTTTCATCTTTCTTCAACATTTGATATGCAACAAAAATGCAAGAGATAGAAATAGAGTTAAGTCAGTTAGATTGGGTTACCTTGTAACCTATAATCATACTGATGAATTTGGCATCCTTGTCAGTAATGGTACTGACTCTCATTGACCAATTATCAGAGGTTGCACTTGTGAGCTTGTTGATCTGATCATTAGATATCTTCTTCTCTAGTTTCTGACCTATCTGAGGTAAGCTGATGATGGCCCTGATTGCTTCCTTGGTGATCTTATGGGGTCTATCCAACCAAATAAATTCACCATGAACTCTACTCAGTACGTACCAGATTATCTCATCCTCAAACTCAGGAATATATAAGATTCTAATTAACCCTAGATTTGCAATATGCTTGAATTCAGGCTTGATGATTTCAAAGTCGTTCAACAGTTCAAATATGTACATAGATTTGATCTCAGTTGTTCCCAAATCCTCTAGATTGTAGTGGATGTAAGCTCTGACATCCTCAACATAAACAACACCTTCAAGAACCCTTAAAAAAGCACCGACCGAATCATCCAGAGTTGCAATATGTGGGCATCTCTTGAATATTAGTCTCGGATGGTCCTTAACCTCTACTATAGTAGGATTTGCAATGAAAAAGGGGACAAAAGAAGAATCAGACTCCATTTCGAATGATTGAATTATGAAAAATACCTCGAAATAGTCGTTGGTGACAAACCCTAGATATCCCCTTTGAATGTAGTTGAAATCATTGATGGTTGCTTATGATCATTCTAAATCGCCTCTGACTCGCTCTGTATTGCTCTGAATGCAAGGTGAACATACTGAAGTGAATTCTTCCTTTTATCCTTCAAAAAACCCTAATTTGCCATCGACATAAGTGCCTTCCGGTGAGACATAATAGATCTCAATTCAACATCAGATGTCTGAAAATTCCTTCTAGATCTCTTTCCTGGGGCATATGCAGGATTGACATGAAATTTGCCTATGCCTAAAGCATCTACCTCAGTTGTCAAACGAGCTTCCTGCCGGTGCAGGAACATTTTGCTCTGCGGGTTGAGTAACTGGAGCAGTTTCACCCCCCGATTGATCATCTGAATTCCTGCCCCATCTCTTGGTATGATCATGTCAGATCTCATTGATCTTTTGCTTTCCTTTATCATTTGATCCATCATTTCTAACCGGTGGATTTTTGCTTCTACAAAACTTGGGTATGTGTCCAATTTTGTTGCATGCATAGCATGTAACATTGTTCATTTGAATTGCTTTTCTATATCCAAAATAATTTCTTGACCTGCACTAATTAGCCATGTGTCCAAACTTTCCACATGCATGACATTTTACATTCATTCTGCAATCTTCTGTCTTATGACCATACTTATTGCATTTGGAACATTTACTGGAGATAGAGTTATAATTCAGATTTGCTCTACTTCTACATTGTCTAGCCATATGACCAAATTTATTACAAACAAAGCATCTACCTTATAAATTTATGAGCACCGAATTGCCTTACCGGTGTCTTCTAGTTCCCATTGTTTTGAACATTTTCCTTACTAGATGTCTGATCTTCATTTGTAGTACCGAAGCTTTGACCCTATTCAAATCCAATTCCTTTGGAGTCTTTATTCTGCCTTTGACTCTCCAATAATTCATTAAGCTATGTTGAAATAGCCTTGAATTTTTCCTTATACTCATTTGCAATAGCCAAATCATCTCTTAGGATTGTCATCTGTGTTTCAAGTTCTTGTTCATTGTTTTTGAATTGCACTAAATCTGTTCTCAACACATAATTTTCATGAGCTAACCTGATGCATTCTTCAGATATGTCCTTCAGTGATCTAGCAAGGTTTTCTTCCTTTTTCTTTCTATCTTCAATTTCTTTTGCCATTCTCATAGTTAGGGCTTTTGTTTCATTCTTCATAACTTAATTTTCTTGACTCATCTTCTGACATAGGTTCTTTAGAGTGTCCTTTTCTTCATCATCTTGATCTTGTAATTGTTACCATAGTTCCTTCCTTTTGGCTTGAGCATTTGATAGCTTTTCTTGTAGAGTGATAATGAATTCTTTTACAGATCTAAGTTCATCTTCCAGCTTTATGTTCTTAACCTTTTTTAGCTTCAAAATCTTCAAGAGCAACTTCAACCTGCTGCCTTAAACACATCTCCATGGATTCTGGATTCAGGATCTCCCTCAAGTTGTTAGGCTTCCTCTGAGGCACAAATCTTTGATACCAATTGTTGGAATCCAAGAACACTGAGAAGAGGGGGGGGGGGGTGAATCAGTGTTCTACCAGAATATAAGATTTTAGCCTTATCAAAATATTCATTCATCAACCATTAAACTTAAATACATGTAATTGAAATAAATAATGCAATCACATAAATGAGCACCATAACACAACGAGTTTATACGTGGAAAACCTCAATGAGGAAAAACCATGGTGGGATTTGTGACCCACAATATCAGTTCACTGGCCATATGAAGAGATATTACATATAATAGGGGCCTGCACATGTAGGAAGGAACACTACCTAGAGCACATTGCTCATCATAAAGAGTCTCACTAATTACAATCACTTTGTGATACAAAACAATAAAACCAAACTCATATAATGCATCTTCTATGCCCGATTGAGTTCCGGTTAAGGCTCTAACTATTTCGGTTCTTAAACCCTAAACCCTTGTCAGAATAACATACACCTTATGAGTACCTTATAAATCATCTACCGATCATAACAGAATATTGATTTCATATACATAAACTTCACATGTCAGATCTTATCTCCAAAAAGTTGTTATATCTTAAATGACCTAATAGATTGACGTATATACCCTTACAAACATTTATGCCATATGTCGGCTTACATATAAAATGATAATACATGTCATCTCATTAAAAATACATATGAATTATAAAATGATTTGTCGGTATACTACCCTTTGTCGGATTTCCAAGCAATGTCGGCTTCCCATACCGGTACCTAGTTTGTCGGTTACCTTTGAAATCCTTGATGTTGGTAAAGTGTATGCCGGTGTGGGTGAACCAAAATATATTGTCAATGTTGCCATCAATGACAACATAAGAAACCAAATGAGTGTCAATTGCCAACACTAATCACTCTACTTAATAATTTGCACGTCCAAAATCAACTCTTTGAGATAAATGACTTTCCCATCTAATCTCAACCTTAAATGCTACCCACTTTGATCCTTTCAAGGAAATTCAAATTATTTGAATCTCCCCATGCCTCTGTTGGAATCCAAGAACATTGAGAGGGGGGGTGAATCAACATTCTGCCAGAATGCACAATTTTAACCTTATTAAAACATGCATTCACCAACCGGTAAACCAGTACATATATAATTGAAAGAAGCAAAGCAATCAATAAGCCAATCACACAAATGAATACCATAACACATAGAATTATACATGGAAAACTTCAAAGAGGAAAAACCACGGTGGGATTTGTGACCCACAATATCAATCCACTGGCCATATGAAAAGATATTACATAATATGGGGGCCTGCACATGCAGGAAGTCTTACAACATAGAGCACACTGCTCATCACAAAAGAGTCTCACTGACTACAATCACTTTGAATAATAAAACATAAGACTGAACTCATTTAATGCATCTTCTATGGCTGATAGAGTTCTGGTTCAAGCTTTGACTGTTCCGGTTCGGAAACCCTAAACCCTTACCAGAATAACCTTCGCATTATTGATCCTCAATTACAATCATTACCATCATATCCTATATTATCCTTCTCTCTCTCTTATCACAAAATGATCTAATCAACTAACCTATATACCCTTACAATATTTCATGACTCATGTCGGCTTACATAGATAATTACAAAAATGATTATACATGTCGGCTCAACTACATATATACATAAATATCAAAATGAATTGTTGAATCTCTCAAATGATGTTGGCCTCCTATACTGGTAACTTGAATGTGAGTCATGTTGGCCTACAATGTAGGTATCCAAAGAATCCTTCCTATCGGTGAAGATACCTGCTGGTGCCAGTGTAGTGTCTACCGGTGAACAACCAAACCAAGGAATGAAGTCAGAACATGTTGCCATCAATGAAAATATATGAAACCAATCAAATGAGTTTCAATTGCCAACAATCTCCCCCTTTGGTATTGATGGCAACACTCATGTGAAAAATGACAATGGTTTATGTCTGCCGGTTTCACCCTAAGACTGCTCCCCCTGAGCTGAATATCCATCTATGATCATGATTTGTACAAAATACTCCATATATCCTAAATGTCAAGAATATATTTTTCATCTATATCTCCCCCTTTAACATCAATGCCCCCCCCAAAAAAATACCAAAAGATGGGATGAAGAATGAAAGTCTGTACAAAGAATATGTCCCAAAACACCTTACCGGAGCTGAATATACTTGAAAATTTCCGGATAGGATTTCTCAAAAATATCTAGATAGGTGTCCCAACCTGATTTGAATGTGCCAGAAACATATACAAGTCCATTAAGAATACGAGCATATGACTCTTTATCCTTAAGCTTTGTCGATGTGGGCTTACCAACCATATCAATGCATTCCTTCTTATGTACACTCAATGAGTCCAACCGAGGACTCACCAATCCTCTAAGCCCTTTAGCTCTCCTTATAATTTTGTCTTTATCCCTCTCAAGAGCTGAAACCTGAGCCTCCAATACCAAATTCTGACCATCAATAGATGTAGTTAAAGTATTTAAGTCATCAAGAGAACTGACTATAACTACAATTTTCTCTTGTGAATCCTTAATCCCTTTGTCTATATTTGTTGTAAGTAAACCAATGTTACAACATACTCTATAAATATTAGTATATTTCCTTAAAGCATTATCAGTCAAATTTAGTTTATCAGTAATCTCTTTCGTCTCTGACTCAATCATCTGATCAAAAGTAGCTCTCTTAGCTTGTGTGAACCTCTCCAATGCCTGTCAGTTAGATATCTTCTATAAATATTGAAAATCCTTAGAAATGTGCTCTGTGATTATTTTGAGCTTGACAGATGGGCTTTCTCCTTTGTTAAAATTGAACTCTGGGACAATTCTATGCAAAATTGGGATTGATTGATCAATAATTCTTTTCTCCACAAATCCTTCTTTCATCATCTAAGCAGCCATCATCATGAGCTCAGTAGAACTCATCTCAGTTATGCTCTTCTGCTCTACCAGTGAGGTGTCAATTGACAATAATGTTGTGCTCGCTATCGGATACCTCTCCCTTCTCCTCTGATGGTTTATTAACTTTAATAACTTCCTCTTTTGCATCAGTGGCTTCGCCACTTGGTGTAGTATCAATTACTATTGGTTCCTCCTTATAAAATGTATCCTCAACCACTACATTCTATGTATTTGCCGGTATATCCATATTTTTCAGTATCAATTATGTGTGTTGTACATTAGATTCTACCGGGGGCTCTACATACAATTCCTTATTATCTTTCAAAATTGTAGGTGGGGTGCCTGCTATACCTTTGCCTTTCCCTTCAATCAGGATGTTAGTAGACTCAGTTTTAGCTTTCGGTGAAGTATAGAAACCAAGGTTTTCAACAAAGAATTGAACCCATGCCTTTTGGGTCTCACTAATTATCTCATTACCCCTTCCTAACATAAGACTAGCTATCCATGTGCTTGTTGTGAAAAAAAAAATTTGTCTGCAACCTCAAGTGTTATATCCAACTCATTTGGAGTAATGGATCCACAAGAAGTTAATAACTCTTGAATCTTTATGTGCTTATCCTCCTCCATAGCTGATAGTCTTCTAACATCAAGATTGTCATATAATTGTGCTGGTATTTGCTTCTCAATTTCCAAAAAAGCTTTCTTATATATATCTAGATATAATAAAACTGCTTCCTCAACTTCTCTTTGCTCATCATCATCTAAATGCTCATAATATAATTATAAATTTTTCAACATACCATCCTTAGTGACTTCATCTGCCAATTCTGCACAAGTCTGAGGTAAAATAATAGATACATTATCAGATACAATTGCAAGGTCTATGTCATCCATCTTCTTTCTTTTTCCAATACCAGATGGAGTAGAAGGAGTTTCCTTTGGAGCTCTTTTCTTTGTCGGTACCTTGATTGTGACTTTCCTTACCAGCCGCTTTCTTGCTTCCTCCTTAGACTCCTCACCTTTCTTCCTCAATACCCTCTTAAATGCTAAAGGTGTGTCATCTTCAGTTCCAGAGTCTGATCAAATAGGCTCAATGAAGACTCCAGGCTCTTCCCTCTTCCTTCCTTTTTCCGGAACAACATCCATTAATGCCTTGATGTCCTGAGATACTTGTTCAACAAATTTTCCAGCCTTGCCTTGCTGTTTCTCCCTCTTCTGCTTGTTGAATTCAATTTGAACATCTTACTTCTTCTGCTGTACAGTACCAAAGGATTTCTCAACCTCATCAGTAGGATAATCAATCAACATGTTTGCATAAGCATCCAAATTCTGAGCATCAACCTCATATCCCATTTCTTCTATCTAGATCTTCCAAGGCTTAACTTCTTCCATTAAGGTTTCATCCTTGTTAACCATAAACCAGCTCTCGGTTGAGTATTTATCAATAATTTTCTTAGGAATCCTCTCTCTAGATTTCATTGCCTTCTGAAATGCCTTGAAGTAAACCCAAACCTTATCATCTCGCTGACTACCCAGAGTAGCAATAGATTTTTTCAGTTGTCTTCCTACCAGGATATCAAATCCCTATTGTCTCTTCCCAAAACTAGGAGTTTCATTAATGAAAAATAGCATGAAGCAGACAATAAGATTCCCATACTAGAATGTCCCCTTTTTCTCTCCTTTGATCTTCCCAAGGTTGATTAACAACTCATCTAACATCCATCCACAAAGATCTAACTTCTCATTTTCCCTCATGATCTTATGTGCGACATATATACAAGAGCTAGAAACAAAATTGAGACAATTGGATTGAGTTACCTTGTACCCAATGATCATGCTTCTGAATCTAATGTCTCTATCAGTGATGGTGCTGACCCTCATCGATCGCTGGTCCAAAGTTGCACCGATGAGTTTGTTAACTTGATCATTAGAAATATTTTTCTCGGGACGCTGACTAATCTGTGACAAACCGGTGATGGCCTTAATGTCATCCTTCGTGATCTTATAAGGTTTGTCCAACCAGATGAACTCTCCATGAACTCTGCTCAATACATATATGATGATCTCATCTTCAAATTTGGGGATATCCATAATGCCAATAATGTTGGTATTTTGGATATGTTGATATGGTTTTTTCATTAATGTCAACACTTGTCAACATCTATCAGCACTTGGAGACTCTTAATTATGTTCACCGACATGTTCAATGACTTATGCACAGTCATCGGTATCTGGTTCACCGACAGATTATATTGTTCATCGGCACTTGGAATGACTTGGAGATTTCTTGGTTATGTCGAAGACATTGTTTGGACACTTGGCTTTGGTGATTTGTTCATTGGTTTAATCAGGTTTGCATATTTGTTGTTACCGACAAATAGGTCCAGGTTATGCATTGACAAGTATATCTATTTCAGATCAGTACGACATGTCATGAAGATGATTTGTTATTATTGTAAATGCATTGAGCTGACATGATGCATCAGATATTGATTCATTTATAATTGATCTTATTGTAATATCTCTTAGTGAACCGACCTACTCAATCGGTCTTAGGTTATGGTATAAATGTAAGATCTCATTTATGAGATTGATATAGGATTGGGAAAAGGATTATAATAAGGTATATGCAAATATAAGCAGAGCTATACACGTAAACATCATTCAAGATTGAAGGAAGGTTTGAAGAAGGCAAATCAGAGCTTAACTAGTACTGAATCCAGCATATGAAGATTCTATTCTGAGGAGTACATTATCATTGGATTTAACCATCCAATTGTAGTCAGTGTGACTCCCATTTTGTGTTTGAGCAATGAGCTCTAGGCAATTGGCCTTTTTGCATGTGCAAACTCCATATTGTACACATATACTCTTTGCAGTAATATCATCTGATTGTGGGTAAGGCTTCCCACCGTGGTTTTTCCCCTTGCAGGGTTTCCACGTACAAATAACTGTGTTATGTGTTGTGGATGTTATTGTCTTTCTGTTTCATGCATTAAACTTTACTGGTACTGCAATTAACTGATAAAACTGTCTACTAGTGTAAAGTTTGGTTTACCGGTATTAAGAATTAAGTTTGGTTAATTTAGTTTTGGTTTGAATTTATTAGACAACTGATTCACCCCCCCTCTCAGTTGCCTCCGAGACCTAACAAGTAAACCCTAGATCCTTAATATGCTTATACTCGGGCTTGATCTTTTCAGACTCTCCCATTAAATCGCTCATATACATGCTCTTGATGTCACTAGTACCCAATTCCTCAATGTGACAATGAATGTATGCTCTAACATCTTCCACATAAACAACTCCTTTCGGAACACGTGAAAATACACCAACCGAATCATCCAAGGTGGCAATATGTGGGCATTGCTTGAAAATCGGCCTAGGATGATCCTTAACCTCAGCAACAGTATGATTTTCAATAAAAGTAGGTGCAGAGGATGATCCTGCTTCCATAATAAAAAATGAATTCGATAAGTACCCGAGAAATGGTTACTGATGAAACCTAAAGAACTCTTCCAATCGCTGGTGGAATCACCGAAGAAGATATCTGATTGCACTGAATCGCCTTAGAATCGCTTTGTATTGCTCTTAATCTCTTTGAATGCAAGGTGATAAAAAATGAAGTGGATTCAACCTTTTAACCTTCAAGAAACCCTAATCTGTCATTGATATGAATGACTTTCAATGGAACATACCGGATCTCAGTTGAACATCTCCATGCTGGATAAACGTTTTCCAATGTCTGGAACATCATCCAGAACTCTTTCTCGGGGCTTAAGCAATATTTTTATGAGATTTGCCTACCCCTAAGGCATCTGCCTCAGTTACCGGATGAGCTTCTTGCTGGTGCAGGAGAAACCTCCTCTGCCGGTTGAGTAACCAGAGCATTCCCATTCATTATTTGATCATTTGACTTCCTAACCCATCTCTTGGTATGATCTTGCTGGAATTCATTGACCTTCTCTTTCCCTTTATTATTTTATCCTTCATTACTAACTGGTGGATTTTTGCTTCTACAAAACTTAGCTATGTGTCCAATCTTTTTGCATGCATAACATGTAACATTGTTCTTTTGAATTTTTTTGCTAAAACCGGTATAATTGCTTGACCTGCTGATTAGCCATATGTCCAAATTTTCCACATGCATGACATTTTACATTTATTCTTCAATCTTCTATCTTATGACCATTCTTATTGCATTTAGAACATTTACCGAGAGCAAAATTATAGTTCTGATTTGCTCTATTTCTACATTGCCTAGCCATATGACCAAATTTATTACAAATAAAGCATCTACCAATAAATTTGTAAGCATTAAGATGCCTTATAAGTACCTTCTGGTTCTGATCTTCATTTGTAGTACTATAGCTTTGACCTTGTTCAAATCCAAGTCCACTGGAATCTCCATCCTGTCTTTGTCTTTTCAATAATTCATCAAGCTATGTTGAACTAACCTTGAATTTGTCCTCGTACTCACTTGCAATAGCCAGATCATCTCTTAGGATTATCATTTGTCTCTCAAGTTCTTGTTCATTTCTTTGGGATTGCACTAATTCAGCTCTCAACATATCATTTTCATGAACCAACCAGATGCATTCTTCAGATCTATCTTTCAGAGATCTCCCAAGGTTTTCTTCATTCATCTTCCGGTCTTCAATCTCTTTTGACATCCTCATAGTTAGGGCTTGCATTTCATTCCTCATGACCATATTCTCTTGACTCAGCTTCTGACATCTTTCATTAAGGGCATCTTTCTGTTCATTATCCCGATTTTGCAGTAGTTCCTTCCTCCTAGATTGAACATATGACAAATTCTCCTGTAGGATAAGAATGAATTCCTTGGAAGAATTCAATTCATCTTGTAACTTCAGGTTCTTCATCCTTTCAGCATCATAATCTTCAAGTGCTACCTCAAGTTGCTTCTCCAAACTCATATCCATGGATTCTGGATTTAGGATCTCCCTCAAGCTGTTAGACTTCCTTCGAGGCACAAGGCTTTGATACCAATTATTGGAATCCAAGAACACTGAGAGGGGGGGTGAATCGGTGTTCTGCCATAATGCACAATTTTAACCTTATTAAAATATGCATTCACCAACTGGTAAACCAATACATATATAATTGAAAGAAGCAAAGCAATCAATAAGCCAATCACACAAATGAATACCATAACACAAACAATTATATGTGGAAAACCTCAAAGAGGAAAAACCCCGATGGGATTTGTGACCCACAATATCAATCCACTGGCCATATGAAAAGATATTAAATAATATGGGTGCCTGCATATGCTAGAAGGCTTACAACCTAGAGCACACTGCTCACCACAAAAGAGTCTCACTGACTACAATCACTTTGAATGATAAAACATAAGACTGAACTCATTTAATGCATCTTCTATGCCTGATAGAGTTCTGATTCAAGCTCTGACTATTCCTATTCTGAAACCCTAAACCCTTACCAGAATAACCTTCGCATGACTGATCCTCAATTACAATCATTACCATCATATCCTATATTATCCTTCTCTCTCTCTCATCACAAAATGATCTAATCAACTGACCTATATACCCTTACAATCTTTCATGACTCATGTCGGCTTACATAGGCAATTACCAAAATGATTATACATGTTAGCTCAACTACATATATACATAAATATCAAAATGAATTGCCGATTGCTTGATCTCCCAAATGATGTCAGCCTCCTATGCCGGTAACCTGAATGTGAGTCATGTCGGCTTGCAATGTCGGTATCCAAAGAATCCTTCCTATCGGTGAAGATACTTACTAGTGCCGGTGTCAGTGTCGGTGAAGTGTCTATCGGTGAACAACCAAACCAAGGAATAAAGCTGGAACATGTTTCCATCAATGACAACATATGAAACCAATCAAATGAGTGTCAATTGCCAACAACCTCCTCTTCCCAAGGAAATTTTAATTCCTTTTCCCATTTATTCTTACCACACATACTCTTATTTTGGAATTTTTAATTCCTCTCCCCTGTCTCCAAGGAAATTTTAATTCATATTTCTCTTCCCCATGTACTTGGGAGCTCTTCCCTATGTACTTTGAGGGGTGTGGAGACAAGAAATGCCTTTATGATATATCTCTTGGATCCCACACCTTGTCCTCTCAATCCTCTCCCACTCTTTCTTTCAATCCTAACCCTCCATTTCAAAATCAATCTTGGCCCTCCATTTTGGCCTCCTCCAATCTATAAATTGGAGTCTCATTTCTTCACAAATCATCCACTTCCATTGCATTCTTATGTTGTCCATTTGAGATCCAAAATCATCCATGGCACCCTCATAATGCCAAAATCTTGACTCATCCATATTCATCATCAAATCCTATCTCATCTTCTTGTGTAGTGAAGAGAAATCCACATCCTCATTCAAGGAGAAAATCAAGTGGAGCAACATGTTGATTTAATGGCAGTGCTCGTTAACCATAGACAAACATCAGATCTGTGCCTTCCCAACCATAGACGATAAGCTCTTATCGTCACCCCCGAGAACACTACATGTCCTTCATGTTCTTGAATTCATGTCATTGATGCAATCATGACCTTGCATATATATGAATCAATACTTCCTAATAGACCTCAAGTCGGCCATATACTTTTGGCACCAAGGATAGGATCAGACCTATATATTATAAGTTACATATGAGTTTCCCTTAGTTACAAGTTACTTTTAACTTAATCACAAGTTACACACAAGTGGTTTGCCTAAATAGGGCCTACCCCAAATTAGACTCACACAACTGAGATATCCAAATGCCAAGGCCAACAAGCCACTTGGCATTTTGTACACTAGGTCAGCCCTAGAAGGGATCCGACCTAGCTACACAACAATACTCCCTCTTAGCTAGGGATGATTCCTTGTGAATAACCAAGTCACATAGTGACTACCACCATAGCCACTCCCATGAATAATACGTTCACCATAGCTACTCCCAGAGGGTGAACAATCACATTAGGGAATTTATTCCATGATACCCACCATACCTACTTGAAGAGGGTGGGATCACCATGCCTACTCGCAAAGGGTGGAAGAGGGCTTTCACCTCAACCTTCTCCCAGAGAAGGGTGCATTACCACCATGCCTACTCACAGAGGGTGGCTCCACCATGCCTACTCGCAGAGGGTGGAACGAGGGCTCTAACCTTAGACTTCTCCCAGAGAAGAATGCATCTCCACCATGCCGACTCGCAGAGGGTGGATCCACCATACCCACTCGCAGACGAGGGCTTTCACCTCAAACTTCTCCCAGGGAAGAATGCATTAACAAGGGATTGCACCTCAAACTTATCCTTGACAAAGAAGAACTCATTAACAAGGTATTACACCTTGAACTTCTCCCTCACAAAGAAGAACTCATTAACAAGGGATTGCACCTCGAACTTCTCCCTCATAGAGAAAAACTCATTAACAAGGGATTGCACCTTGAACTTCTCCCTCATAGAGAAGAACTCATTAACAAGGGATCTCACCTCAAATTTCTCCATCACAGAGAAAAATGCATTAACCAAATATTCATGACATTGTAGCTCCCTCTAAAGTTGAAATGTTAGGCTCCCTATGAAGCTGAAAAAATCAGACTCCCTCTAAAGCAGATATCAACCTTTTGACCTCTTCGTCCAAGGTTACGTCTGATGATATGTCAGACTCCCTCTAAATGCTAATTCTTTCTCTGCAAAGAAATGCAAGCAATCTTCCTTCCTTGAATACAATCTCTGATTCATCCATTGGCAGCTTTTGAAATTTCAGGAGGTATTCTAGAAGCTAGTGTAAAAATTGTTGTGAAGTAAATTGCACAGACCAAATTATATGTAGCCAGTACTGCTATCAACAGTAATGAAGACACACCAAGAGCCTTTGAAACTGCAACATAATTAACATTTCCACCAATATTCCTGCTCATTAGAGCAACTGCTATCCTCTAGCTATCTTGACCTAGAGATCGCATGGGTACCACCAAATAAGCAACCAAAGTCCCTATGACTATTGCAACACTTGATATGCAGGAGAATCATATGCCACTAGCCCCAAATTGTTGGCTACAAGTTCCACAAGCGTGCTCACCAATGCTCCACTCAGTGCACTTCCAATCTTTGTCTTCTCAGATACCAAATGCCCCGGTTGTAAGCAAGATAGACCATGTGCCCCAGTGATTTGTTCGCATGATCAGAAGCAAATTCAGTTGCACTTTTGTTTCAAATCTGTGTGGTGCAAATCCGAGCACCCGACTGTTCACTTTCTTCAAATTTAGGGGCGCATACATTTTTAGAGGTGTGTTGAGCGATACTGTATTCCAGAGTTGAGAGCAATTCGCTACTCCAATGGGATAACAAGTTTTAGCTGGAGTACTACCAAAATGCCGAAAGCAAGAGGATGCCTCCATCTCACAGATTTTGCTAGTAAAATGTTACGATCACTGGAGAGAATCCTCCACGACATGTTTTCCTCCCCGAATGAAGAATTTGAATATAGAATGTTAAAACAGACAGAGATGTCCATAGAGAATCCACTTGTCATTAGCATTTCGATACCAGGCTCGTACATGAAAGTAACCATTATAGTCAATGACCATTTGGCATGGTCCTTGCCAATACCCTTCCTGGCTATGGCACGAAGCTTCAATTCCTGACCGCTTGAAGTTTAACTATGATTATGCCCCTCCATTCTGAAAAATAAATTGAATGAATGATTCAATAATCACATAATGTATTCAACAATATACAAGTGCATATATAGAGATTACAAGACAACGTTCTAAATTAAGAACAAGTCGTTTAAAGTGAACTACTAAAAAGCTAAATGCTAAATGAAGCTTAAAAGCTAGTTAACTAAAAAGAAAAAGCTAAACGCTAAATAAAGCTTAAAAGCTAATTGACTAAAAACAAAAAGCTAAACATTAAATAAAGCTTAAAAGCTAATTAACTAAAAATCTAAATGACCATTAAACAAGGAACTAAATATAGGTGACTAAAATATAATTAAATATTCTAATACATTCAGTCAGGTTGTAGTCGTTGGTAGCATGGTTGGCGACATCAATGGGAACGACTTGTTGATCAGAGGACATGAGGTCTAAGCTAGTGACATCGAGGGTTTGGTCACTGTCGCATTTGGCGACGAGGGTGAATTCAACAGATTAGTTATCGCACTTCACGTCGCCATCGTACCAGTCGTAGTCAAGAGAGAAGCTCATCTCCATTGCACGCTTGGAGGTGAGCGGGATGAGGCCCAACCTATGCGCAATGAATTCGTCATTGCGCATTAGTGAATTGTTCTCGATTTCCACCAAGCATAAGGTGATCATCGGCACCTCTGCGATCATCACTCGCCCTAGGGCATTTGCGATGCTCACGTCTGTATTTCACAGCTCGAAATTTAAGTAATCATCTTTGCCTGCACTTAGATTTCTCAGTCTGCAAATTACTTTGATTGAACTCCCTAAAAAGTACAGGTTCTACCTTCAAGAAGTTAGGCTCTATAGAAGGAACCCGCTCTGATACCATGTTGATTTAATGGTAGTGCTCATTAACCACAGGCAAACATCAGATTCGTTGCCTTCCCAACCATAGACGCTAAGTTGTTATCATCACACTCGAGAACACTACATGTCCTTCATGTTATTGAATTCATTGCATTGATGCAATCATGACCTTGCATATATATGAATCAATACTTCCTAGTAGACCTCAAGTCGGTCATTTACTTTTGGTGCCAAGGATAGGGTCAGACCTATATATTATAAGTTACATATGAGTCTCCCTTAGGTTTACAAGTTACTTTTAACTTAATCACAAGTTACACACAAGTGGTTTGCCTAAATAGGGCCTGCCCCAAATTAGACTCATACAACTGAGATATCCAAATGCCAAGGCCAACAGGCCACTTGGCATTTTGTGCACTAGGTCAGCCCTAGAAGGGATCCAACCTAGCTACACAACAACACAACAAGGGTGCATCTTCCACTTCATCAAGATCCATTGGAGGAAGAGTAGAAGATAAGGTATAATGGTTTCTTTGTGCATTCGAATGCTTTATTTTTGTTTTATTTAATTTGTGTACTAACCATTAGGCATTAGATTTTCCCCTCTTTGAATTGTATGAATTTTATGTTTGTGAACATATATAGGTTGTCTACGAAAATCTTGATGACATCTGTGCTCTATCAAAGTCATATTCTAGGACTCTTGACCATCTTAAGAGCAAACGTGGACATGAGGTAATCAAGAATTCAATTTTGGAGTTCAATTATAGTTCAATGTATATTGATTTTTATGTTAAATTTTTGAATGTAAATTATATAATATAACTAATCTCAATCATGGTTTGATTTTTCTTGTGCAGGATCCTTTAGAGATAAGGAGTGCTTCTAAGAGGATAAATTTTGATGATCCATCAGTAGTTTAGGATGTGATAGAGGCATCCTGGGATACTTACATGTCTAGTTGGAATGTATATTTTTTATATGGACATAAATTTTGTTTGAGTTGACATTTTTTGCCATTTTTGTATTTGGACATACACTTGTAAATATTCGACAATTTGATATTTAGAAGCTGAGATTTGATATAATTTTTTCCTCATGTGCATGGCTTCATTCTTGGAAACTTTAATCATGAATGTAAAATGAACAATAGCATGTCATTTGTATAATCTTGAGATTCAATATAATTTGTTCCATCTAAATGTTAAGTGTTAAATTTGGTTGCTTTGGCAACTTCACCAAATTTAATGACCATATTGGTATTGTTATTAATCATAGTTCATGGATGTTGAATCATTTTTTGCCATGGTTTAATGAACAACTACAATCCCAAACCATGATTAAAAAAAATTCAAGTTACTTAACCCAACAAGAAATTAGATTGCATTAATTTATTGCATTATTTTTACTTTACAATTCACACACATGCAAATCCCTGTATGAGTATAATATTAAAAAATTATGAGAAAAATGAAGATAATTTATTTGCAACGAAGCCAAACTATCAATCTATTCGTCGTTGGCATGAACCGTTTGTTTCAACACGTCCGATTAGGCATTTTTACCTTATACATTCTCTTGCTTTGTCTCCCTACTTAATCAAATGCTTAGGGCCATACCTTAGCTACGTTGTCCCTCGAGCGCCCTAAGTGCGAAAAATTGTCAAACTTTGATAGGTCGTATCTCAAAATCTATGATACTTGTAAATGATTCGTCTGAACCTACAGGGTCATGTGAAGGCCATCTACAATAGCCTATCTTAGATTTTCAAGATTCAGAGTTTTCCAAGGGAAACATTTTTTTTGTTGACAAAAAAATCATAAGATACATTCAATGGAAAGTTGCAATAGAGCAAAATTCTTGTTATTTCATTGTGGGTGTGAACCATCAATTCCAACACATCTGGTTAGGCATTCTTACCCTAGGGATGCTCTTATTTTTCCTCCCTACTTGGTCTAACATTTGGGGCCTTACTGTAGTGGTGTCGTCCCTCGAGCGCCCTAAGTGTGAAAAATTGTCAAACTTCGACAAGTCATATCTCAGAATCCATGGCACTTGCAAATGATTCGTCTAAACCTACAGGGTAATGTGAGGGCCATCTACAATAACTTCTCATAATTTGAATATTCAGAGTGGTTTTTTTAAGGTAGCATTTTTTCAGTTGATACAAAAATCATTAGATGCATTCAATGAAAAGTTGCAATGGATCCAAAATCTCATTTTTGTTCATCATGGGCGCGAATCATCAGCTCCAACACGTCTAGTTATGCAATTTTACTCTAGAGATGCTCCTATTTTGCCTCCTACTCGGTCGAACTTTCAGGGCCATACTGTAGCGGCGTTGTCCCTCGAGTGCCCTAAGTGTGAAGAATCATCAAACTTTGACAGGTTGTATCTTGTGGCACTTGTGAATGATCCATTTGAGCCTACAAGGTCACATGAGGTCCATCTACAATAGATTGTCTCAAATTTTTAATATTCATAGTGATTTTCCTAGGGCAACATTTTTTTAGTTGATGCAAAAATCATCAGATGCATTCAATGAAAAGTTGCAACAGAGCCAAATACTCGTTCTATTTGTCGTGGGTGCGAACTATCAGTTCCAACACATGGAGTTAGTCATTTTTACCCTATGCATGCTTGTGTTTTACCTCTCTACTTGGTCGAATGCTCAGGGCCATACCCTAGCAGCATCGTCCCTTGAGCACCATGAGTGTGAAAAATTGTCAAACTTTGACAAGCCGTATCTCAGAATCCATGGCACTTATGAATGATTCATCTAAACCTACAAGATCATGTTAGGGCCATCTATAATAGCCTATCTCATATTTTCAAGATTCAGAGTGGTTTTCCAAGGGCAGTACTTTTTCAGTTAATGAAAAAATTGTCAGATGCATTCAGTGAAATGTTACAACAGAGCCAAATTCTCATTCTACTTGTCATGGGCGCGAACCATCAGTTCCAACAGTCCGAGGTTAGGCATTTTTATCCTAGGAATACTCCTATTTTGCCTCACTACTCAGTCGAATGCTCCCATACCCTACTAGTGGCCTAATGAACCTTGGACAACCGAGACTAACAAGCCTATATTAAGTCGTAATGAACCTAGGAGAACCCTAATGAATTCAGGGAAGCACTAATGACCATGATCATCATTACTTGCATATATTCTAGACACATAATTACCATTAGTGACATCTATGAACATACATAAGTGGGTCATACACATAAGATTTGTTAGTTTATGCATTTTTTTATCATAATCATCATGATTTGCATACATTGTGACACATAATCACCATTATAACTACATGTCCTTTTGATCACCCATACATAATCATGTAAAAATACATTGTATATTATTAATACAACTACACCAATATACTCATGTATAAATACATTGCATATCATCAATACAACTACACCAATGTACTCATGTACAAATACATTATATATCATCAATACCATCTTAACAAAATTACATCAATGTACTCATATATAAATACAACATCCTACTCCATGTGCATCTGGTATCCTCACGTCCTACTCCAAGATTATGTAGATCAATGGTTGCATATAAATGAAGACCAACATGAGCAACGTGAACAACATAGTATTATGATAATATGATCATTATTTGAAATGAAATGTATGATAATAAATGAAGAGGTGGGATGATATAACATGAATATGCCTACTTACGAATTACACCGAATGTACCATGAATGTTAAAGAAAAATGGTGATGCAATAGTATTGTCCATAAAAAAGACCTACACTTTTTAAAATTGTTCACCTAAACATAAACGACATGAACATAAAAGTTTTAAGATCATTATTTGATATCAAATACATGATAGTAAACTAGGTATGATTATATACCATGAAAATACCTACTTACAAATTGCATCAAATGTACCTACAATATTGACGAAAAATGGTGATGAGCAATAGTATTGTCCATAAAAAAGACCTACATTTTTCAAAATCACTAATGAAATGCAATGCAAGATAGTTATGATAATTATTTGAAATGAAATGCATAATAGAGAAATTAAGAGATAATAAAGACCTACTACTCAAGTGTGCCTGAAGGTTCATCTCTTTTCTTAAGAGTATCGAGTATTGCTTCATGATCAACACTACTCACTGTCCATTGTTCTTTTGTCTTTGGTCTTTCTTGATGCTTCAACAACTTGACATTTGTAGCTATAATAAGATGTAAATACATGAGAATGGTTTTGTGTCTCTTGTAGCCTTCAAATGCAGGTATACCATTCTTTATAATCTTGTATGTTCGCAACCAAGTTCCTGCAACAACAACTAAACCTACAGGATACATGAATCCATCATCATATGTAACCGGTTGTATTAGCTTCTGATTTCCCTATACACATTGTGCCAACCAATAGTATGATCTCTCTTCATTCCCCTATGGTGCAACCACTACAAAAACATGTCCTAGCTATAGAAGATCTGAAAGACAGTCATACTCAACTGAAATTTCCATGTCATCATTTGGTATGGATATTGTTTGAGATAAAGGAGTTAGATATTGTGGAGCCCATGTATCCACCCACTCACTTGACTCGCACTGATCCCAGTTACATTGAACACAAATCTGACAAAAACAAGCCAATTCTCATGTCCAAATGGTCCATGTACTTGCATCTGAGTTGCAAAATGAATGCATCTTTGAAGAATCTTTAATTATTTGACAATCCAATCTGTTTCCCACTGTGCCCTCAATCAACCAAAAGAATCTACACACTGTTGAATCAAGTGTCCCTCCCTATGACATTATTGAACTACACCGATCAACAATAGAACGTGCATTAGATAATTTTGCCCTTGAAATCCTAAATTGCTCCTTAACTAGAGCTCTCTTCAAACATGCACCTACTCCGTCATGCTCCCCCTTTCCAAGTCCTGCTTCAAAAAAACTCCAAATTTGAGGTACACCCCTCTCTATGTGCATTGAATTGACCCGTGCAATTATTTGATCATATGAGATCTTGGTTGATTGCAATAGTTTTCTCCTGCAAGAACTCAAAAAAATTCTTGAAACAATGTTGCACATACTCGGAGGAGTGAGATATATCATCACTCATATTAAAAATGATACTCTTTGATTATCTTCCTATCCTCTTCTATACTATTAGGGGCATGTCTATATGTTATGTGAACAAAAATAACAATCTTAATTGAATTGTAATACTGAGATTGTACCTCATTTTGTGGTTGCAATGTATAGTTTTCTACAAAATCTACCACCGATATAACAGGGCCAATCGAGAAAGAATCCTTACACATCCTGAATTGTTGATCCAACCACTGAGAGCTATGGGTATGCCTTGCATACTTGTAGAAAATATTTTCCTTAAAATCTAAAATAAAGTTAGCAACATTAACTTCTCTAGAGACAAACTCGCATCTAGAACCTTCACCTCCACTCTTCAAAGTATATTTCACTGTCTCATATCTCTGTTTCTCAACAATTTTATTTCCAAATTCGTATTCACTGCCCTCATGAAAACATGAAACAAACTTTGACAAGCCACCACATTGTGAACACTTCTCATTTAAACAATCATTTCTATAAAAAAAGTGTTCATCATCTCTAAGACATAAAAATAGATATAGCAAGTCTCTTGATGATCTCAGAAATTGCATTGCACCACACTCCTACAACATTTCATTAGTATGCAACGTAGAATGAATATAGCATAAAAGTTCATGGTACATTGAAAATTCCATATGGTATTTGCAATAACAAGTATTACGAATCTTGAGAGGTACACAATAAAATGGCTTCAAAGATTCAAAGGCCCTTCAGGATATTTGCAAAGTTGGATGTGTTTCACAAAAAAAATTGTACAACATTGTTTGGTTTGATTCCAAGAAATGCTTAGGATGCAGTGTGTGCTCTTGATTGCCAATTCTTAACTTTAAAAAATCCTTTACATTGGGTGATACTCTAGAATTAGAGTGCCAAGATTGTTGAATTTCCTCCTTCACATTGTTGGTCAACTTCTTATCAACACGTGGAAGCCTCCCACCAAAATCCCATGTATCATTTTGAATAGGATTGTCGATTCTTTCTCTTCTTCCAAGTGCTCTATCCAAAGTTTTACGATTTATGTTCAAATCAACACAAGTTTGTCTCATAAAGTGAGCCTTTCTCAAATGGAAACTTACTAAGGAGGTTGTAATAACTCTTCAAGCGGCTCTCTTATCTTTTTCCTTGCTATTCTTTCAAATAGAATTTAGAGTATTAAAAAGGTTTTTCACAATAATATAATTTTTCTCTGTCTTCTTGTTCATACAAATCTTCAATTTGGCTAGCAAGGGTCTCACCTTTTGCATCTTTAGCAATTGAACAAAAAGTTGGCATTGCTCGGTCAATGTCTTATTGCTAAAATATTGGTTGAAAATTTGCATATCTCACAATTGAATGATTCATGTTGACCTTTTGCCTTCAAGATTGTCAATAATGTTCTCATCAATTTCAAGTAGCCATTTTGGTGTTCTTGAAGGTTTTGAATATGGAATTTGTCTTTCTTCCATGAGAGGGTCTTCATTTCTCATGTAATTCGATGTTACATTATGTTCACTTGATTGCACAATTCCACCTGTTAGTGTAGGTTTTTTATTTTCCTTATGTTAGGGGGTATTTATTTTTCCTACACATATATTATTTAAGCTTGTTTAGGTTAATAGGAGTGGTTTATATGAGGACACCATGCAAAATACTTCAGTTACATGTGTAATTCTCCACATCACATGGGTAGTTGAGTTACACACCCTTTTTTGGCTTGTTGTGCCACCTCTCATAATCACTATTTTGTCATTTCCTAAGTGGGTTATGGGGTAGTTGGGTTTCTCACCCTCTTTTGGCCTTATGTGCCAATTTTCTCAACTCCTTTCCTGTCTTCATGTAAGGAGGTTATGCCACATATTTTGGCATTTACCAAGAAGGTAAAACCTCCCACTTTTTATGGGGAATAGGAGTTAATGCACCCCTTGGATGTATATGCTTATATTTTTCTATATAATAAGTACTATACTCTCACTTTCACAAGTTCAGTGATAGATCGGTGAGAGTCTTCTCCAAATTCTCTTCTTTGTCTCTATTTTTATCTCATATCAAAATTATCTTCATTCATCTATTTTTATCTTCGATCATCTATTTCTTGGGGAGTTGCATGTGATCTAGGACCGGCATCAGATCCTTGCATGGTTCTCGCTTCTCGCAGAATCTAACATGGTATCAGAGTCCTGTTGTCTGGTATAGCTCATTGTTTTTATTTATTTATTTGAGAGATTTGAGACTTTTAGATAGCTAATATTTTCCTTTAAAAAAACCAAGTATGCTCTTCTCCTGCATTCTCATGTGACCTAAAGAATCAAAACAGTTTAAAGGAAAATAGCTTCTAGTTAAATCTGGTTTATATGTATGTGTTCTTGTAAGATCTAGGTGATTGCAACTTTTTGGTAATATTGGAAGCTTAATAAGAGTTTCCAGAGTGTCCAGAAGGCTTAAGAAAGTCAAAAGTGACTTTTATTTCACCAAAATGAGAGTTTGGAGGACAAAGTAAAAAAATCAGAGTAAAATCTTATTACTGGAGCTCTTTTCATTTTGGCTTTAGTGTTCCAACTTCTGTTTGTTTTCAGGAAAAACGATTTATGGGTTTTCTCCCAGCATTGAAAAAAAATTGGGTTTCTAATGGTGTTCCCATAAAATTAATATTTTTTGCAGAAATCGAGCTTGAACAGGGCCTAAGCCGTTTTTCTAGCAAGCAAATTCAACAACCTTTCTTAAAAGTTCCATAAATTTTGGCTCGGGTGTTGGATTTTTACAAACAAATACTTGACGAAAAGCTGGAAATGAGGACTCTCCATTATTGCAGGTCTAATTGAAAAATTATTCCCTTTTCTATCAGATATTGCAAGTTGTATCAACTGCTTCTTTTTCTCTTCAACTGGTCATATCTTTCACCTCACAAATCTATTTTTCAAAAACTAATAGTTGATGGAAAGGTATTGAGATGAATTGAGAAGCTATAAGACTAATTTTTTCAGATCTTCTCTCAAAATTATTTGTATTAAAAATATCTATTTTTGGCCATTGGAGCCTTAAAAGCATTGTAATCTGATAAAAAGCCTTGTAAACACACTAATTATAAAGTGCCAACCTTGTAATATTCTGGGTGGGGTGATTTCTGAGACTAGTGGAAAGGAGGGGTGTCTCTTTATGTCTTTTGTGTAATCATGAACTGAGATAAAGTTCCATTCATGGGTGGGTTAATCATGTCTCTTGATAACTATTTTCATCCTTCTGTTCTCAAGCTAACTTTAGAGAACTATTTGTCTTGGAAACAAGGGATAAAGAATCAGTGCCTTCAGCAAGATCTACTACCCTATCTCCTTGGACTTGTTCCTGAGCCAAATGACTATGAACAAAAGAATGCTTGGTTTAACAACAATGACATGGTCTATGGACTAATATGTCTTACTATTTCTGAGGATACTCTACATCACATAGAACACATTGAGTGTCCTTTCACTGCTTGGACCATCATCCAACAATTGTATGAAGACATTAGATCTTCATCTGAAAGTGATGTTTCCTTGGATAACCATGCTCTTGTGGATGATTTTGAGACTTCTATTGTCCTATCTTGTATGGAGATATTCTCCTATGATGTTCAGTTTGTTGATAACCCATCTACACTTGTTGCTTCTTTAGAGTTGAGTGTTACTTCTTCAAAAGCTTCCAGTGATTCTTTGCAACAGGACATTCACAGTCTTTTAGATAGTGCTTTGTGGGATGACTTCTTGACATGAATTTTGGAATTGTTTATAGAGTCTCATATTGGAGATCTAGGAGATAATATTGATCTCATACATCTTTTCTTTGATGAGGATGATTCTTCTTCACTTGTTGTGGAGGAACCTTTGGATCCTCTTGTTCACTCTTCACATGATCATTCATCACAGTTTGACATTAGTGTAGATACTTTTGTACAACATTTGGAGGATACATATTTACCTTTAGAGGAGGTATATATGTCTTTGGATTATGTTCTACATCAGTCTCTAGAAGATTCTGGATTATCATTCTCAGTGGTGTGGCCTAGAACACCTACTTTGACCATGACAGATTTAAGCATCAACAAGGAGACCACTGAGAAGAGTTCAAAGACATCATATGTTTTGTATCTTACTCCTACATATTCCTTGAAAGAATGGGAAGATATCATGCATACACATTTAGTTTTGTTTTTCTTCCTAAAGGGAGGAACATTGTTCGATGATTATGGGCCATCTTCTACATCTAGTTTCGAGCATCTACCATTGACAGGTATCTACTCCAGGAGGGGCTTCTTAGTCCTTCATTCTTTCTCTCTATTTAAGGAGGGGGGGGGATATTCCTCTTATGGGGGGGGGGGGGGGGGTCTTCTTCTTCTGGGGGGGATCTCTATGTACATGGGTAGCTTACATGGCCTCATTTGTCAGGACCCATCTTTTCACCCACCTAAGCTACGCTTAAGGAGGGGTGTTAGTGTAGGTTTTTTATTTTTCTTATGTTAGGGGGTATTAATTTTTCCTACAAAAATATTATTTAAGCTTTCTTAGGTTAATAGGAGTGGTTTATATGAGGACACGTGGCAAAATACTTTAGCTACATCTGTAACTCTCCACCTCACATGGGTAGTTGAGTTACACACCCTTTTTTGGCTTGTTGTGCCACCTCTCATAACCACTATTTTGTCATTTCCTAAGTGGGTTATGGGGTAGTTGGGTTTCTCACCCTCTTTTGGCCTTATGTGCCAACTTTCTCAACTCCTTTCATGTCTTCATGTAAGGAGGTTATGCCACATGTTTTGGCATTTATCAAGAAGGTACAACCTCCAACTTTTTATGGGGAATAGGAGTTAATGCACCCCTTGGATGTATATGCTTATATTTTTCTATATAATAAGCACTATACTCTCACCTTCACAACTTCAGTGATAGATCGGTGAGAGTCTTCTCCAAATTCTCTTCTTTGTTTCTATTTTTCTCTCATATCAGAATTATCTTCATTCAACTATTTTAATCTTCGATCATCTGTTGCTTGGGGAGTTGCATGTGATCTACGACCGACATCAGATCATGGTTTGGTTCTCGCTTCTCACAGAATCTAACATCACCTTCAATGTCAAAAATTCCCAAATTTTCACCTCCAATGTCAATTCCCAAATTTTCAACTTCAATGTCAATTCCCACATTTTCACTTTCAATTCTCACATTTTCATTTCTAAATTCAATATCATGTTGAACATTTTCAATATCTATTTGAACATTGTCATTCCCAATTTGAATATCATGTTCAACATTTCTAATATCAAATCTACATTTTCATTTTCATTTTCAATAACTCATTCAACATTTTCAAATTTAATTTCCTTTTCACTTGAAGTAACATTTTCAAAAGCTTCACCAATATTTGACATACCTTGTCTTCTCCTCCTATGACCTTCTCTATCTCTTTGTCTATATAATTAATTTTCTCATTTGAAAGATTTCTTTTACATTTATGCTTTCGAAGACTGTTGCTCTCCATTATACCTCCACAAAGATGCTCTAAAATGATTACCAATGACAAATCTGTCTAGAAGAATCTCAAAAAAGTAGAATTTTGTCAATGTATGTTTGAAAACCTGTGTTTGTCACCTACAAAAAGAATGTAGGGACCATTGGAGTGCACAAAACGACCCACAATCCTATTTTGTTTGGTCCACATATTGGATATTTGATACCTAAATTTTTTTTTTATATGTCCATCAAAATTACCATTGGCGCCAAAATGCAGAGGGATTGAATATCGGATAAATATATGAGAGAGAGAGAGAGAGAGAGAGAGAGAGAGAGAGAGAGAGAGAGAGAGAGAGAGAGAGAGAGAGAGAGAGAGAGAGAGAGATGAAATGATACAAAGAGAGAGGTAGTCTAAGGATATAGAAATAGAGGGATAGATGAAAGAATAAATATGGAGAAATGGATGTAGAGGGGCAAAGAGATATAGATACAGAGGTATAGGAAGAGGGAGGGGGAGAGAGATGAATGGATAGAGAGGGAGAGACATGTTTAGAGATAGATGGGAAAAGATGAAGATGGGGTTGAGGTGAAGATAGAGGGAGATAAGAAGTGGGAGAGAAATAGAGAGAGATAAAGAGAGGTTGCATGAGAGATAAAGATAAAGAGATAGAAAGGAAGTGATAAAGAGGAAGAGCGAGACATATAGAGGGAGAAGGAGAGGGAGAGATAGGGAGAAAGTTACGATATAAGGAGATTTAATAAGTTATTGATAGAGGTAGTGGGGGTGGAGAGAGATAGAGAGATGGATAAAGAGATAAAGTTTAGAGGTAGATAAATAGAGATGGAGAGAGGGAGAGAAGGGGGGAGTGATAGAGAGAATTTGAGGGAGATAAAGAGAGGAACAGAGAGGAATAGGGTATCCGTTCCAAGAGTCATCCCAAAATTTGGCTTTAGAGCCGGTCCCAACCTACCAAGTAATGTGATCAACAATAACTTTCCTACATGAAATAATAAAATTCCAAATAGCAGAGCCATTGGGGGTGTCACGAATGGTGAAAATACTGCAACCATCCATAGAATCCAAATATTTAGCTTTAAGAATTTTAACCCATAATTGGGAGGGTTGTGAATAAATACTCCACACCAACTTAGCCCCAAGGGCTTCATTCATAATGTTCCAGTTCCTTAAACCCGCTCCCCCCTTAGCCTTTGCCTGACATATTTTGTCCCATGCTCGCAAAGGAATCTCATTCTACTCATTGGCCCCATTCCCAAAAAACTTTCTCATTCTTTTTCCAATCACCTTAATCAACTTCTTAGAGATTTGCAAACACATCATAGAAAAAACCGGAATAGCAGATACAACCGATTTCAACATCAAAATCTAACCTGCCGAGGTGAGCCATTTGCTCTTCCACCCCTCCATCCTTCGAATGCAGCTTTCCACTAAGTCCTTCCACACCTCTAACCTGCTAGCTCCCCTGAACAAAGGAATACCTAAATACTTGCCTGGAAGGGAACCTTTTTTCATCCCCAAAATTTGGCATATTTCTCTCTACTTTTGAGGACTAGTATTGAATAATAAAAAAATTAGATTTTCTCCAATTCACACACTGACCAGAAGCTTTGTTGTATCTACTTAACAAACTTTTGATAATTCGATCTTCCCTGAAAGAAGCCTCCCCTAATAACTGTAAAGTGGAAAATCGAACCCCAGGTGTTCCCCCCACTCCAAGGAGAAAGGAGGTCACTAGGATTGACGGTTTTCACTTAGGAGAGACTTTACATTCAAAAGAGGGGTTGAAACCCCAAGATCCAATCCCACACAATGCAAGACTGGATTCTAAATGAGTTTCAAGGGTTAAGACAACAAGGCTACCCTCTTTTGTAAAGAATGTAGATAGAAGGATTGAACTAGGAATGCATGTAAAGTAGGAAAGATGCATTTGTAGACAGAGATAGAGATACAGGATGAAGCTGCGGACCTGGAATTAGTAGTAAAATGCTGAGACGGCGCTGTCCTGCAAATTTGAGCGAAAGTTGACAGGACGATGGCGCCCGGCATGCACACGGTCCTCCGAAAAATTCGCGAAATGAAGGGGGATCTGTTCGTCTCTGCACAAGGATTCCAGATCTTCAATTACAGCCGCGTACCTGCAACATGCGAAGGTGTAAATGTTGTTGTATGTTGTATGTTGTAAGTGATCTCCTCTTCAATGGTTGAATCCTTATCTTGAATGCAACACTTAGCCTTGAATGGAGACTTAGAATGAAGGAATGCTTGAATGTTTGAAATGCTTGAATGTTTGCCTAGCGCTTCCGCCTCTTGTACACATATGTCCTTCCTCCTCAAAATGGGAGAGGAAATGTAGTTTATATACTTGTCAACTAGGGTTCAAAGACTGATTTTTCTAACCTTAGGCCGACTTAGCAACCTTATTTTCCAATTTGCAAACTTAAAGACCCGAAGCCCCATAAGAGATCGGGCCCAAAATAGGGCCAGGGACCAGGGCACTGGGTGCCATGGTCCCACCTCCCGGGACAACAGGGTGCAAGGAGGATCAGGCTAGGGTGCTGAAAAATGCAGTTTTTGATGTCATAAACAAGTTTTCGGGGTCTTCATTCAGGTTCAGTGTTGCGTTGCCATCGTGAAGACCCAAATGCAGTTGAAATTGCAAGTGTCACAATTTTAGGACGCTACATTTAGCCCCCACTTTACCGGGAGTATAAGCCCATACTTCCAGTAAAGTACAAGGAAACAACATTGAAAGACTTTCACCACGTCAAGGAGGCAAGATACACCAAGCCTCCAGTGGACTAAGGATCTTACGACTTCGATTGACAAAGTAAAAGGGAAGATCACGAGGGAGAACCATGACTGTCAGTAGTAAGGTTCTCTCACTATGAGTCATGCAAGAAAAATACCAAAAATTTTCAAGGCAAAGCTAAGTTCGCCAAGAAGTTTTCAAGTATCTTGAAGAGATATGGACGGAGTGTATGCCCCCTATGTTAAAGCGATCGCACACGCCTCATCGGGGGTGATTGCTTTAAGGTAGTGATACACATAAGAAATGAGAAAGGAAAGGAGCACGTTATCGCAAAGATTTAGCCCCCAAGTGTGAGATAAACCCAAGGATAATAGATACAAAACATGAATCACGAGGTGACTTCGCTTTCCTTGGGGTCAGTATGCTGTATGATAATTCATGTATATCATATGTATGTATGCATAATTGTTCTTCATTCCCCAGTCAAGGAAGGTCACCTAGAAGAAGGGAACACATGTGTCTTTTGAGTCAACATGAGAGAGACCAAAAGAGATCTCAATGCTTTGCATCGTCCTCAAGTAGACAACATTAAGGACAACAAATAGAAGAATAAGAATAACACATAGAAGAAGTAACAAAAGAGATCAAGAGGGGAGAAGAGAGTCTGCTATGCTAATGAAACTAGTCTAGCACGTCATCCACCCCCCAATCTTGCTGATCAATATTTCGGGAAGGCAGGGAACACACTAGAGGAGGAACATCCAACATAGCAGATGGAGCTATCACAAGATCCAAACAAGGGCTATGTTCATGTTCCAAGCCACGTTGTTCTTGTCTAGGAGCTAGGATAAGTGCTTTAGAAAATTCGTTAGATAAATGGTTATCACTATCAACAAATTCATATTCACTATCAGAAGCAAGAGAAGTAATATTTTCAACATGAATAACATTTTCATCTATATCATCATCAAGATTTATAAAAATAGGATTTTTAACACGCACAGGATCAAAACCATCATGCATCTTATGTTTAGGAGATTTTGGCTCAATTTTCGGCTGAGGAGAAAATGGAATAATACTAGCTGAAGGTGTTTTTGGAGATTGCAAAGTTTGAGAAGCAGCTACCTGAGCTCTAAGACGGTGCTTTCATCGGCGTTCACACGCAGAATGATTTCATCTAGTCTTAGTAGGAAGTGGAGCAGATTGAGGAGGAGGAATGTTCTCATCCTTATCACTTGGGTGTTTAGGTTGTGGTCTCTTAGGTTGGATAATAGGAGAAGAGGAAGGTCTCTTCTCTCTATAAAAGGAAGGAGGAGGAACTGCTCCATATAAAGGAGGAATATTTGGTTTAGGAAGGAGACCAAGTCCATCACGACGAGGAGGTATAGGTCTACTCATAGTCACATCCATAGGAATGGGTTGGGAATCTTCTTAAGGAAAGATATTAGTTTTATCTTTCAAAGGAAGAAATTCCTTCTCAAGAACGATAGGAATATCAAGTTTGGGTGTTCAAGGTTCACTTAGAGATAGGATCATATCTTTTTTCCACTTTTGATAAGATTTGAAAAGATAATCACTTCGCGGTGGAAGAGATTGGAATTGTTTAGGCCAAAAATAATCAATAGGAACACTAGAAGTTCTTTCAGCTGGTTTAAAGAGACTATGATTGATAATAACAACTTCACCATTATGGGGAAATTTCAAACACTTGTGAATAGGAGAAGCAATAGCTTTCATGGAAGATAGCCAAGGATAGCCTAGCTTCACACGAAATTGTTCGGATGATGGAATAATAGCAAAGTTCACATTAAGGGATTTGTTATGGACCTCAATAGGTAATGTAATAGAACCAATTGCAGGAGAAGAAAATGCATCAAATAATTTCACAACCACATTTGTTTTGTCATAGATCACTTGATTCAATTGCAAAGTAAAAAGAAATTCTTCAGTAATGACATTAACCATGCAAGAAGGATCAATAAGCACTCCACGGCAAGGTGTATTCTTGACTTTTGCAACTATATATAAAGGACCATCAGGTGCCCTGATAGTTTCACTGGAATCAAATGTGATGGAAGGTTCTTTAGGAATTTTCTGCTGCTCTACAAAGTTAATCACATTCGGAGTCATAGACACAAGACCATCAGGTGAGAAAGAGGAATCATTAGTCTCAATCACATTAGAGGTATGAGAAGGTAATTGATCAGTAAAAATCTTAAGATTTTGGTTAGGAGGAGCTACAGATGTGTTGCCTTTATCATTCACTCCTGAAACAGAGATAGTATTATTATCAATCAAATCTTGAATTTTACCCTTCAAAGCAAAACATTTTTCAGTATCATGCCCATGTTGACGATGAAATTGACAAAAAGATTTGTTATCAAAATAGGGTGAATTAATCTTTGCAGGATCTATTTGCTTTATAGGAGGGAGAGTAAGCACATTTTGTTCCAATAACTTATTCATAATACTATGCAATGATTCATTCAAAGGAGTAAACTTTCTTTCTTTCTTGAAAAACATAGAAATAGGAGGCACACCTGATGCTGCATTCACATTGTTGTTGATGATGTTTTCATTATTGAACCCTCTATTCGGTTTAAACTTCCCAAATGGTTGTTGACTACTATCACCCTTATCACTTAGAGCCATAGGATTTGCTTGTTCCATTTGACTCACAGTCAGTTGATAATTGTGAAGAGTTGCACACAACTGTTGGAAAGAAGTAAACTCAGAAAACAGAAGTTTTTCTCTAATATCTTTTTGTAAATTAGAAATAAAGATTCTTTGAATATCATTGTCAGGTATTGGAAAAGAAATTTGAGCACACAAATGCTTATATCTACCAATGAAATCAGTCACTTTTTCTTTAACACCTTGTTTACAATGCATTAAATCGATCAAAGTAACTTTAGGACTTATATTGTTTTGAAACTGTTGAATAAAAGCATTTGCGAGTTGTTGGAAAGAAGTAATAGAATAGGAAGGCAACGAGCAATACCATTGTAGGGCCTTATCTCTTAATGTTCTAGTAAACAGTTTCGCAAGCAACCTTTGGTCATGAGCAAAATCAGTACATATTGTTTGAAAGGTCTTAACATGTGTTAGGGGATCACCTTTACCATTATAAAGCTCCAACTGTGGGATTTCAACATGTTTAGGTGGGATAGCTCGAACAATGTCAAGAGAAAGTGGGCTCGCAACATCAAATGTGGGCACACTAAACTTAGATTGATTCATAGAGGCAATTTGTTGTTGTAAAGAAGAGACAGTTTGTGCAAGATTGTTAATGGTCACTTCAGTCGAAGAATTCATATTAGACATGTTAGATTGTGATGGAGGTATTATGTTATTGAAAGAAGGTATTGATTGAGAGTAAGGTGGTGGGACACTGTGATGGTTAGTCATAGGAGATGATTGGAAACAAGGAACACTACCAGGAGGAATGGAATGGTTGAATGAATTGCCCCCTTGCATCATGTTCATTTGTGGAGATGTAATAGGGACACTCATTGAAGGAATGAATGAAGAAGTCGGATTGAATGAAGGAAGAGGGTTGATTGAAGAAGAGGGATTGCCCCCATGACTGGTGATCATAGGTGGAATGTTTTGTATTGAAGTAGTCATTATGTTTGATGTGAAAGTAGGTATACTAGCAATAGAAGTTGTCAAAGGAATAGAATGATTGACTTGAGTAGGAGGTTGTGTATAACCTAAAGTTTCGGCACAACTCTTCATAGGCATCACATTCAAATCAACGATGTGTGCAATACCATGCAAGATATCAATTCCATTCTTATCACTTTGAAACATACGTTTTAGACCCTCAATTAATGAAAGAGCTTGACTATCGGGATACTCTTGAGACATCCATTGCTGAAAATCATCAAATTGGTTATCCAATTTCGAAAGTTGTTCTACAGAAACCTCATGGAGAGCTTCTTCATCATTAAGAGGATTAGAGGAATTACTCGTGTCCTCGTTAAAAAGGCCATTCAAATTAGGTTCCATCTCCTCGGTAATTAAACCTTGGAAAGACTTAATTCTAAGGCTTCGTCTAATGGGAATAGTGTAAGTAGGGCTTATTGTTGTGAAACTCATGCACTAGAGAGGGAGAGAAGATTTTGAATTTTAGAGGTAGCAAATTTCAATAAAATCAGCCAATCTCCTAGATTTAAGCTGTTAAATGCAATCACGACAATCTCCCAAAATTTCAAAAAAAAATGTCAGGGACCGTGGCGAACGGAGTGCACACGGTCCTTGCAACTTTTTTCAAAATTTTCAGGGATGAAAGTTATGATGATTTTAAAGCTAATCTGAAAAAATTGAGTGATTTTACGATCTGTAGATAGGCCAAATTAAAGTTGCAATCTCAAAATTGAACCCTACCAAGATTGTTGAAAAATGCAAAATTTGGATTTTGAAAAAAAGAGGGAAACTAAAATTTTGAATTTTATGATTTTAGAGGGAATACTAAAAGCAATGCAAGCTTTGAAATTTAAAAGTTGACTCAATTTCATGCAAAATTCAATTTTGAAAGTGGAAATCAAAGTTGTTGCAATTAAACACTTAATTTCAAAAGTCACAAACTGCAAAAATTTGAATAAAGCACTGAAACTTTGAATGAATGCCCACACACTTTTCAGATTTAGGACAGTAAGAAACACAATTTTGACACAAAATTTCAATTTCAACAATTTTTGAATGATTAGAAGCCTTAATCCAAGCAATCACTAGACCAACTTTGACTTTAATTTTGAAAGTGTTAGAATTGATGAAATCAGCCAAGATTCTGGATTTTAGCAGAAAAATACAGTAAGATCTAGCTTTCGAAATTTTGGAAAAAATGTCGGGGACGATGGCGCTCAGGATGCACACGGTCCTCGCAACTTTTTTCAAAATTTTCAGGGATGAAAGATATTATGATTTTGTTGCGGAGTCCAAAGTTACAGCCGATTTGGAGGTGTTTTGATCAGTGAAATTATCAGTCAAAGGTTGAATCAAGAGGGTTTTAAAAATTAGGGTTTTGACACTTGACCACTTAATTTTCAGAATTAAAGCATAGATATGAATTGATAATTTGCAATAGAAGGGAAGATCTGAAACAAGCATTAACAATTAAACATTTCACAAGCTCAATTACTAAAAAGAAAATTTAGGGTTTTTATGCAATTAACCTCTAAAATTTGCAAAAGATCAAACATGGAAATGTAATTAAGGAAGTGAATTTTTCAGATCTAACCATGAATAATCAAAATTAGGATGTTCATGTCGGGTTCACCAAAATGTAAAGCGGAAAATCGAACCCCAGGTGTTCCCCCCACTCCAAGGAGAAAGGAGGTCACTAGGATTGACGGTTTTCACTTAGGAGAGACTTTACATTCAAAAGAGGGGTTGAAACCCACAAGATCCAATCCCACACAATGCAAGATTGGATTCTAAATGAGTTTCAAGGGTTAAGACAGCAAGGCTACCCTCTTTTGTAAAGAATGTAGATAGAAGGATTGAACTAGGAATGCATGTAAAGTAGGAAAGATCCATTTGTAGACAGAGATAGAGATACGGGATGAAGCTGCGGACCTGGAATTAGCAGTAAAATGTCGAGACGGCGCTGTCCTGCAAATTTGAGCGAAATTTGACGGGACGATGGCACCCGGCGTGCACACGGTCCTCCGAAAAATCCGCGAAACGAAGGGGGATCTGTTCGTCTCTGCACAAGGATTCCATATCTTCAATTACAGTCGCGTACCTGCAACATGCGAAGGTGTAAATGTTGTTGTATGTTGTATGTTGTATGTTGTAAGTGATCTCCTCTTCAACGGTTGAATCCTTGTCTTGAATGCAACACTTAGCCTTGAATGGAGACTTAGAATGAAGGAATGCTTGAATGTTTGAAATGCTTGAATGTTTGCCTAGCGCTTCCGCCTCTTGTACACATATGTCCTTCCTCCTCAAAATGGGAGAGGAAATGTAGTTTATATACTTGTCAACTAGGGTTGAAAGACTGATTTTTCCAACCTTAGGCCGACTTAGCAACCTTATTTTCCAATTTTCAAACTTAAAGACCCGAAGCCCCATAAGAGACCGGGCCCAAAATAGGGTCAGGGAACAGGGTGCTAGGCGCCATGGTCCCACCTCCCAGGACAACAGGGTGCAAGGAGGATCAGGCCAGGGTGCTGAAAAATGCAGTTTTTGATGTCATAAACAAGTTTTCGGGGTCTCCATTCAGGTTCAGTGTTGCGTCGCCATCGTGAAGACCCAAATGCAATTGAAATTGCAAGTGTCGCAATTTTAGGATGCTACAATAACAAAGTATCATCAACAAATTGAAGGTACGATAAGTTATCTATCTCATTTGCTACCTTCACCCCATACCATCTACCTTCGAGCTTCATTTTTGAAATTAGCCTTCCCAAAACTTCAGCCATTATGATGAACAAAAAGGGGGATAGGGTATCACCTTGCCTGAAACCTTTCTTGGTTTCAAAAAAACCTTAGGGACTGCCATTGATAATGACTACAAAACGAGTGTCTTAATACAACTTTCCACCCAATTAACCCAGCTCACACAGAAACCAAATTTCCTTAGAACATCCAACAGAAAATATTTGCTGACTTCATCATATGCCTTATGGATATCAAGTTTAACCTGCATTCTATCCACTTTTGCACTATGAATTGAGTGAATCGCTTCATGTGCAATGATCACTCCTTCATAAATTGAGCGGTTAGGCAAAAAATCACTCTGCTCTACAGAGATGATCAAATTTAAAGTTAGCTTCAATCTATTAGCCATCACTTTGGCAATAATATTGTAAATGGTATTACACAAAGAAATAGGTCTAAAGCCACCGAACTTCGGGACCTCTTGCTTCTTCAGAATGAGGGCAAGGAAAGTATTATTGAAATCTTTCAGTACAAAACCACCTAGCCGTGACTCCTCCACCACTTCCCAAATGTCATTAGCAAGAAAGTCCCACATCTTTTGAAAGAAAAGAGATGGAAAACCATCCTGGGGCCTTCGCGTCCCCCATACTAAATAGAGCCACTCTAACTTCATCCAAATAAATCTTGCTGATGAGATAAGCATTTTGAGCCTCCGAAATGATGGGTGGAATAACATCCAAAATTCCTTCACTACGGTAGTCCTGATCTTGATAGTTAGCATTACCAGAGAAAAAATGAACCACTTCTGAGAAAATATCCTCTTTCTCTTTAAGAAAAACACCATTATCATCCTGGATAGAAAATAATTTATTACTCGCTCTTCGAACCTTGACTGAATAGTGAAAGAACTTTGTGCTTCAATCACCTTCCTTCAACTGCATATCTCTTGATTTCTATCTCCAAAAGATTTCTTCCCTGGCCAGAATCTCATTATATTCTTTATTTAAAGATTTCTCTAACCTGAATTCCTCCTCACCCAAACCACCATCAATCACCTTCTGATGAAGCTCCGCAAGTTCCTTCTCAAGTCTGAGCTTTTCCATAAAAATATTCTTGAAAACCTCCCTATTCCACTACTTAAGCTTCTCCTTAATGAACTGTAATTTTTTGAAGAAAATGAAAGCTTTGTTGTTTGACCTATGGGGGGGCTTCCATCCACCAACCGACCACCATCTCCAAGAATCCATCTTCTCTCAGCCACATCTTCTCAAATTTTAAGTCTCTCCAGGACTGCATCTTCATGAATACTAGCACAAATTGGATAGTGATCAGACCCAATAATAGGGAGTATTTATGCTTGCAACAACCATTGATCTATATCCCATCCACCCCCTAACAAGAACATGTCCAATTTCTCCACAATATAAGAGAACCTTCTACATCTATTACTCCAAGTAAATTCTCCCCTCTTGAAGGGAACATCCACAAGGCCATTGACACAGACAAAATCACTAAAGTCCTTTTGTTTCAGGTTATTCCATCCAATCCCCGCACTCTTATCCGAGGGTCTTATAATGGCATTAAAATCACCTCCCAAAAGGAAATTTTTATCCCCATTACTATCCAAAATGGTCGATAGGGACTCCCAAACCAATTTCAATTCCCTGGGGTTGTTTGGACCATAAACATTGATCAGATTAAAACTGAAATGTAACGGCTTAGACTACACCTCAATCCACTACCATTGCCTCTCCAATCTGATCAGACTAATATTCACCAATGACTCCTTCCACAAAACCCCGAGACCCCCAAAAGCACCAACCGAATCAACAAAAAGGCATTTCCAAATGTTGAAACATCTAGCAAATTTAGTAACACTATCACCTTCTATTTTAGCACTTGCAAAAGAATTATTTCAGTTCTTGTTTGGTCAAAACATCTTTTTGACCAAACACACCTTGTTAGGGGCATTGCAACCTCTGATGTTCCACGAAAGGACTCTCATTGCTCCTAGAAAAAGGCATAGCCTTTTCCCGATTTCAATTTTTTCTGACCAGCTGCACTGCCGGCCATTTCTAGTTTAACTCAAACAAATTTCCTACCTCTCTTTTTCTTTTCACCAACTGTTGGCTTTGAAATAAGTGTCAAGGTCTGATCCAAATACCTTTTGTCCATTATACCCATGCTCGTTGATAAGCCGAGTTCATCCCCATCTTCTGTTTCCTCCTCCGAGTGAGACTCCTAATCTAAATCCACTGAAAAATTATCTTCCTCCTTTTCTTCCTCAAAGGAACTTTCCAGATTCCTAATGGGAGATATTTGAAATCTTTAAAGATGTTATCTGAATCATCTCCTGTATCACCAAAGGGGAGTGTCTAAGCAACCCTTGAGGACCCAACAATCATCTGAGCATTGGTACCAGTTTCTCTAGCTTATCCGTTATGGGTGGTAGCATAAATGTATTATGAGTGTGTACTGGTTCTATATCCCTCCTTTTGAATTCACTATCACTAGAAAAAGCTACTGGAAAATCATTCTCACCTTGAGGGTGCTCACTGATGCTTGGATTTACCGTGTTTGGAGACTCAATCTCCATAGCATGGAGTCTCCTCAAGGGCATAAATACCTCCTCGCTTAGATAGGGCCAAAAGTCTAGACCTAGGTCAGGGTCACCTAGAGTTTGTTCAGTCCTGTCCATTTGGTCTCTCCTCTGTGTCATAGCATTCAAAAAGTTTGGATCTTCAACACCAAATGAAGCTTCCTTAGCAAGGAGCATATCTGTCAGAGCATCTTGTTCCAAACCTTTGCCTTTCTAGAGGTGCAAACATTCGTTCTTTGGGTGGCCCAAGCCCTTGCAAACCTTACACATATCTATATGTTCTTCCACCTCCACTATTTGTTTCCACACTCCTTCATTAGTTCTTAGTTCAACTATTTTCGGTAATGGGTGCTCCGCCTGCCAGAGAATGCACAATCTAGCATACATACTATAGTCTTTAGATTCAATCAACTCATCAACTTTAACAAAAGTACCCAACTTATTCCCAATCTATTGCAAAGTTTCCATATTCCAGTACTCATGAGGAAGATTATACAGCCTAATCCACATTGGGGTTTCCATTATAACTTCCTCTTTAGGGTTGAAGTTTGGAGTCTAGTCCTTAAGATAGAAACCCTTACCACCCATCATATATGGACCACTATTAAAGATTCATTCTTTGTCCTTAATAGTTGGGCAAGTTACCAAATAGAATCCATTCGATAAAGTTTTTAGATCCATCTTCCCCCAGTGCGTATTACGCCAATCCCTTACCCTTCCAAAAGTCATCCATGGGCCTGTCCATTTTAATAAAAAACAAATTTCCTTCAGGGTACTAATAGACTCATTCCATGCCTAACTATTAATAGATAAGGATACAAATGTAGTATGCTCAATATTAGGAAATATCTTATCAAAGCTCAGCCCTTGACCCAAAGATTTCTTTCTCCAGAACTTCTTCTCTATTCTCCTGAAATCGAAAGGCCCATCAAATCTCAAGCCCGTGAAACCCCATCTTTTGCTCTTTGCACTATCATCTTTTTGAAGATTAGTTTGCAGCAAACCATTTTGACAGTTGAAAATTTTTCCTAGAGCCTTCCATGCTTGAAAGGGAGGCCTCCATCGCCTATCCGGCCGGTGATTGTTCACTCTCCTGTTGAAGGGCCAAGCATTGTTTCCATGCCCCGACCATCGATCCTGAGGCTTGTGAAACCCTAGCTCTCGCCTACGCTCTACCATTTTTTTTGAAGCAATTCCTTTATATTTATTATATATTATTTATTTAATATAATAATTATTAAAATCTCAGAAATTCAAAAAAATTAAATAAAAAGTTAAGATTATTTATTGGTTAAATTTATTATTTTTATATATATCACAATTGAAAAAAAAAAATCTAAGTTTTCAAATTTGAAAATATAAAAAGTATAAGGTTTTTAATTAAACATATATCCGATTTGGAGTTAGTTGGCATGGTGGCAATGATTTGTATAGCATATTCTTAAACTAACAGTATTGATATGGATTGAATGGAAAATGCCTGAGCCCTGGCGTGTATAACATATATCCATAGGGATTTGTATATACATCATGGAAAATAGATGAATGAAATGGCGAACGGGTTTAGAATTACAAGGAATTAAATAAAGTATTTTAATATTCATAAATTAATATTTTCATCTTAAAGACTACCAAAGCAACACTTGTCATGTCAAAATGATTTTCATTCAACAGGGTACAACACGGTTTGTCAAGTCAATGCTCTTACCACTTGCATAGAAGTATGTACGAAAAGTTCTAGTCATTGGACACGATGCTAGTCATTATTCGTCTACTGCACTTTTAAATGTCCGTATTTATTAATGTAGTATACATCATTATTGTGTGTAATGGGCAGAGTAAAAAATGGACGGAAAGCGAGATCAAAGGTTGTAGACGTTTCAATTGTCTTGCATACCTCTAGACAAATGCGAACCGTTAATTTCGTATATCAGGTCGTCCATCTCATATAATAAGACGACTTCAATGTAATAAGGATATTCCTCTAATTTTGCAAAATTTTATTACAATATAATATTTCTTATTTCATCACACTCATGCTCATTATATTGAGTGAAATCTAGTTTTTATATTTTTATATAGGGTTCTACAATGAGTTGCAACATGACAGAGTTTGCCACATTTATAACACTTGGTTTTTGATCTACCTATAACTTCACCTTTTCCTTGATAATGTGTATCATTATGAGAATGTCATGCATAGCCATATTAAAGTATATTATTATCATGATTTTGATAATACCCTAGATTTCTCTATTCTAACATCTATCTCCCCTAATATCTCTACCCCCTCTAATTTTGACTACTGGCATGAAATGTACTAGCTATGAATTTAGATCTTCCTCCATTTTCTTATTTTATAGAGTAAAGATATCATAATAATTCATAAATTCAACAAGTTTATCAAAATTAAGATATATGATGCATCTCATCAAGTTATTGTAAAAAATAGGGCTCCCTTTGATAGGGATAATAACTATTTAATGATCATAAAATTTGCAAAAAATATTCATTGTTATATTCTAATTCAAAACATCCTTTTGTTTTAAAATATACTCTCATTTTATACTATCTTTGAAAGGCAAAGAAAAAAATGCACATGGCATCAACTATATTCTTATTAGGCTTTTTGTCATATAAATCTAACATTTTTGAAAAAATATAATTGTGCATTTGATGCAGAGACATCGTCCTTGTTCGAATTCTATTCCGTTGTTTTTGTTTTGTTAAGTTTGTGTCACTTTCTTAATTTCCATCGGGCAACAATTAGACCATTCACCGTTAGTTTTCAATTAAGGAGGATAGAAATTAAAATAGGAAAATAACTTAGGTAGAGTGGGGTGGAGATTTATGGTGGCTGGAAACATCCAAGGGAAAAAACGACCCGTAGGAGGCTATCAGGTCGAGACATTGCGGATACAAAGTTAGATACCTTCGTAGGACGGGAGACGGTTTTGGCTAGAAAGATAGATAAGTGGAAGGTGTCACTGTCTTGGGAGGATTGCAAACATAAAAGAATCACCAAGTGGGAAGGAAGGAGCCATTGTCTTAGAGGGAGGTTCAAATCCTACCATTAGTGAATGAATTGACATAAATGTCTTGTAAATTCTTCCTTATTTTGTAGAAACAAGATGCCCTTTAATAATTGATGTTTCGTGTTTCTGTCACTCCAAGATAAATTGCATTAGTTCTTGTTAACAAAGCATTAATTTCTTGTCACTCTAATGAGCCCTTCTAAATTCATGTCACTTGAAGGGCAGGATTAGTTGCATTTGATTTTGATTGGAACGGGATTCCATCAATTTGGTAGTAGAGCCTTAAAGAGATTGGGAGATTGAGTGAGCAATATGTCACCAAGAAGAATGAACAGAGGAGGTGGTCGGAGAGGTGAGGAAGATGAAATATTTAAAATCTTGTAGAACATTATGACAAGGTTGGATTCCATGGAGTAGGCTCAGAGAAGAGGCGCAGTAGTGGATGATGTTAGTGATGTTGAGGAAGAAGAGGAACCCCAAGCCAATGATAATGCTCTTGTAGAATCGGTTGGAGAAGATAGAAGTTTCCACTTATTCTGGAGGTCTAAATGGTGAGGAACTCATCGATTGGATTAATGAATTTGACAAATATTTTGAGTATGAGGGAGTTGCAGAAGAAAAGAGAATTAATTTTGCCTCTACAAGACTCAAAAGCCATGTTGCAATTTGGTGGGAATATGTTCAATAAGAGAGATGAAAGAAGAATAAGGAAAAGTTTAAATCTTGGGATAGAATGGTTGCTAAGTTGAAGGCCAAGTTATTTTCCAGTGATTATCAAACCAATATTTTCAAAACATTGCAGAACCCTAAATAAAAGGATATGTCGGTAGAAGCTTATACATAAGAGTTTTACAAATTGGTGATACAATTTGGTCATAGTGAAGAGGATTTGGAGAAAGTGGCTAGATATGTGAATGGGTTGAAGTATAGTTTGCAGGATGAGTTGAGTCTTACATCCCCTAGATCATTGGAGGAAGCCTACCAATTTTCCATTAAGGTAGAGGAGAAGCTTACGAGGAAACAAAGCCAACAAGAAAAAGTTGGCAGAAGATTATAGTATGCTAATAAAGAATAACAACAACATCAAGATGAGGAAACTAATAGTTATGCTGGACCAACCAATCAAGAAAGATGAGGCTATCAAAATAGTAGAGGTAGATCATCTGGAAGAGGTGGTTATCAAGGAAGAGGAAGAAGTTTCTTCGGTAGTTTTTTCAAGTGCAATTAGTATGTTGGTCATAAAAGTTGGGAGTGTCCCGAGTTTCTATAGGAAGATTGAACAAGGCTTGAAAGGAACAATCAGATTGTGTACGCAAATCAAGAAAGAGTACGATCACCTTCTCATCACAATGAGAAACCTGAGTCTATAGAGTCTTTGTTGTTAAAAAGAGTATTGTTGAAGCCACCAAAGGAAAGCCAAGAACCGATACAAAGGAGAGATTTATTCAAAATAGAATGTAAGGGAAAAGGTAAGTGTTGTAAACTTATTGTAGACAACAATGGTACTAATAATCTAGTGGCGATTGAAATGGTGGATAAACTAGGTCTTGAGAAGGTTACACATCCTACACCTTACATAGTTATCAAGGAAGAGGAAGACGTTTCTTGGGTAAATTTTTGAAGTGCAATTAGTATGCTAGTCATAAAAGTTGGGAGTGTCCTAAGTTTCTACAGGAAGGTCGAACAAAGCTTGAAAGGAACAATTAGATTGTGTAAGCAGATCAAGAAAGATTGGGATCACCTTCTCATCACAATGAGGAACCTGAGTCTAGAGAGTCATTGTTGTTAAAAAGAGTATTGTTGAAGACACCAAAACAAAATGTTGCAAGGGAAAAGGTAAGTGTTGTAAATATTTCTACAAAATAATCTAGTGGCAGTTGAAATAGTAGATAAACTAGGTCTTGAGAAGGTTACACATCCTACACCTTACAAAGTTTCTTGGTTACAAAAGGGGCATCAATTATTGGTAGATGAGCAAGCTTTGGTTGAATTTCAAATAGGAAGCTATAAGGATAGTCTTGTGTGTGATATCATGCCTGTGGATGTGTGCCATGTGTTTCTTGGTAGACCTTGGCAATTTGACTAGAATGCAATGCATGATGGTAGAAAAAATACTTATACTATTGAGAAGGATGGAACTAAACATACCTTGTTGACTTTAAAAGAGCCCAAAGGGGACAACCATAATGGCAATAGTAAGGTAATGTTACTATGTGGGAAAGAGTTTGTAGATGGTGGCAAGGAAGACAATGTATCAGCAGCAACCAAAGAGGTGTTTCTTCGTTTTGAAAAGGTGTGAATGATATTGATTTGCACATGGGAAAACCAATAGGAGATGAGGATAAACAAATTACAGTAGATAAGAAGGAAGCATATGTTGGAGCAACAATGATTAAAGAGCACAAAGGCAAACAAATGCAAGATGAAGAAGTTACAGAGATGGGAGTGGAAATGAGTGAAACAAACTTATGGATACAATTTGTAGCAATAGAACAAGAGTGGATGGAGAAGCTTGTTGATGGAGGTATGAGGACAAATAGGACAGTGGAGGATGCAGAGAAAAAGTTTCCAGTTGATGATAAAGAAGTTATTGCAACAAAAGAGGAAGAGTTAACATTGTTGGGAAATGTTTCATTTTCGTTTGACAAGTTGAAAGATGAGAAGTATGAGAAAAAGTATGGAATAGTGTGTGATTTTCGTAATGATATTGGGGGTTCTATTGGAAATTATTTGTTGTTGAATAGTTTGGCCATTGAGGAAGACAAATATGTAATGATAAATGCAGATTCATATCGGACTGTGAAAGATTTTGCGAGACAAATGAATGGGTTCGAAGACATGGAACTCTTCAATTTACATGAAATTGTTTGTATAGATTTGTGAGAGGATGAATGGGTGAGAGCATAGTAAACAGTGGTTATAACTTCATAGTTGTTCTAGAACGATTGTGGAAAAGGCGGAAGAAAAGATCAGAGGAAAATAAGTTTTAATTAATGACCTCATGTGCAACAGCACATGATTTCTTTTGTCTCCTGAGGAGCTTGATGCAAGGGCATCGTCCTTGTTCTATTTTTGTTCTATTGTTTTTGTTTTGTTAACTGTATCTCCCTTTCTTAATTTTTGTTGGGCAATAGTTAGACCATTCACCGTTAGTTCAGTTATGGAGGATAGAAATTAAAATGAGAAAAGAACTTAGGCAGAGGGGGGTGGAGAGTTTATAGTGGTTGGAAATGTCCAAGGAAAGAAAAGACCTGCAGGAGGCTATCAGGTCAAGAGATTGTTGACACAGATACATTCATAGGAGAGGGGAGACGATTTTGGCTAGAAAGATCAATTAGTGGAAGGTGTCGCTGTCTTGGGAGGATTACAAACATAAAATAATTGCCAAATGGGAAGGGAGGAGGCACTGTCTTAGAGGGAGCTTTAAAGCCTACCATTGGTAAATGAATTGACATCAATGTCTTGTAAATTCTTCCTTATTTTGCAAAAATAAAAGGATGCTCTTTAATAATTGATGTTTAAAGTTTCTGCCACTCCAAGAGAAATTGCATTAGTTCTTGTTTGGTTAGTCTTCTATCATATTTAATAACAGAACGTTAATTTCTTGTCACTCTAGTGAGCCACCCTGAGTTCCTATCACCTGGAGGGAAGGATTAGTTGCATTTGCTTTTTCCATAAACATTTTTCTAAAAATATTATTGTGCAAAGAAACTTCAACATGAACACATGTATCTTGAGTATATGGTAAGGTTTTAAAATCTACTAAGTTGAAAATAGCTCATAAAAATGATCAATCATTTCCAATCAACATAATAGGAAATTGTTCAAGATCATTATCAAACAACAAATTTTCAATTTATAAGATATTATGTACAATTAACACAAAAAAAAAATGTTTTTAAAATGTTTTGCATTTAACTTTGGCATAGAATAGGAAAAACCTTAAATTTACACTAATATCTTCAATTTGACATAACACCGTCATATTATTTTAACAAAATATTGATGAAGAGATTTGAATCAATGACCTCCTTCAAACACACTATTACTTTAAAGATACGATGTTTTGATAGTACATGTAATGTATTGTAAAGGTTCTACTAGAAAACTAAGGATAGATTTTTTGCATTGGTCTTTTAGATCACTCTATGATCCATCAAAAAAAAAAAAAAATTAATACACAATTACAGAATCGACTCCTTAAATGAAACAAATAATCATTAAAAAAATAACATAATCTTGAGACAATGAAACAAAAATAAAAAATATTAAAAAAAAAACCAAAAAAAATAAATTATGATGCATTAAGGCCAACCTATTATAGATGTACCAATAAAAACTCAAAAGAATATGTAAACCTATTTGGAAATTTTTATGCAATGAAAATTATAAAATTATGATAGCAAGTGTGTTTAATTTTGAGTATTATAAAATTTTGTAAATAATTACAAAACAAATTTTTGAATGACCCTATCTTTTACCCAAAAAAAAATACAATGCCATCTACTAAGATTATGGCTAAATCGCCTGGCTTAATCATGTCAACGGATTGAGAAGCCTTTGGGACGGCAAGACATTTGATTTTTGAGGTTTTGCTTCTGTTTTCTCGTATGGACTGGACTTTTGGAGTTGATGTGTAGCTCATCAGCTACCTCACCATTACGAATGGAATGAAGAAAGATCCTTGTGACTGCCATCTTCACTTGATTTATCTGGTGATTCTTGTTGGAGATTCTCTTTCTGTTCAGTTCACTTTTGTTATGTTATATGTTCTTCAAAAGCTACAGAAAGTGAGTTTGCGTGTATCTTATAGGATTTCCCCTGTTATAGTTCAATCTGTAAGCAATTGAGATCCAGGAAATGATTAAAAATAATCAATCTTTAGCTGGAAAATCAATTCCCTGTTTGGACGAATCTTCAGAAATAGATTCTTCAGACTGGTGAACATGACAGAGTCCAACTGTGGAGACAAATCTGTTTTAGCTGCCGATGACTACACAGCCAATTTTGGAGCAGGAAGAGTAGTTGCCAAACTTAGACGTGGTCCCTTGAACAATATAAATTGAAGACGAATGAGTTCAAAGAGAACAAAATAAGCCCAATTAGGTCTCTTTATAATAACTTTGTATCTAAATTGTAATTTTAAAAAGAAATGCATCGCTTCATCAGTACCTGGGTTGAATTAGAGAGAACATCAGAAGCTAGTGTGCGACTTCTCCACAACATATCTTTGTAGTATTGTTCTCAAAGCATGCAATCTAGCCATCTCAACCGATAAAAAATTAAAATACATTAATACCCGTCAACTTTTGAATAATGTTTTTTACGTCTTTTGAAAATGCGGAGCAATCCAAAACATACCTGGAGATTTCTATCTACGAGGGTTTTATGAAGATAATTGATGCAAGGTTTCTGTACAGCATTCCAATGTTTTCTTTGGTGCCATGTACATCTGCAGAATACTTAAAACAACAAGAAGTAATCTTGACAAACTTATCATTATTCCCAGCAAGAGAGTTAATTTCTCGATGAGGTCCTTATAGATGTTTCACTGGTTTCTTAACCATGAAAATTTTCAAAATACTGCTCACAATCTTGTGGAACGGTTTGCCCCAAAGGCCCTTGAAGAATTTCTATCTGGTTCCTGGTATATTCATCCAAGAAGATTTCATCTGTATTCACAAAAAGTAAAAGAAAAGACAAATAGGTAAAGGTAGCTAGAGAGGAAAAAAATATTATCCATCATAATATATGTTCAGAGGTGGATAACCATTTTACCATAAAATTGATACTTCCCAATAGAATACAAGTTTAATATCAAAGAATTAGTATCACTTATAAACATCTATAATAATCGTACCAATAATTTAGAAACACGCATTAAATAAGGCATTCTCACACTGAAGACTTGGTTAAACTTAGTTTCAACTGACAGGTAATAAATTTTAACATATAAAGTTTCTAGAAACAAATTCATGCAAGCAAATATAGTTCACAAGAAGAAATGTTACAAACCAATATATTGTGTTGACAATAGAGCCGCAATGCCTAACCGTGTAGACATCTCTGTTTTAGCTGCTGATGACTGCACAGCCAGTTTTGGAGCAGGCAGAGTAGTTGCCGAACTTGACGTGGTCTCTTGAGCACTATAAATTGAAGAAGAGCGAGTTCAAAAAAATCCAATGCCTAAATCCCAACATGAGTTTATAGGCTTAAAAAAATAGCATATTCATTCCACAAACTCATCCTAATCAACTAAACAACTTGAGTCCATTTTGACTCTTGTATCTCTATTGAGATATGTCCCATTATGCTTCATAACATGCACTTAAGTTGGTCGACAAGTGTAACTCCCTCCTATAGCACATTTTTATGCATCATATATGCTCTTATATTTTCAATGTTGGAGGGCCCAACTTTCGAAGGCCATTACATTTGATTTGGGAAGCCAATCAAGCTCCATTTCTCTTAATTGTACATCTAAAAGAGGTCCACATCATCATAATCTATTTGTCCCAATTAAAACCCATTTCAATATTTTTGGGGCCTAAATCAACCTCTAGAACCCTAAAATTTGGACTTTTTTATTCTAAACTCAAAATTTATATTATTTTATTCTTAAGCTTAAAATTAGAATTGAGACACATTTCCTAACATTCTCCCACTTATTGAACAATGGTGGGAAGATTATCCAGCATGAGGTGTCTTCACATCTTTGTGGCGGAACATATCAGTCCGAAACCTACAGACGTTCAGAAGTTTTCTTACCGGTCATGCAGCATTTAGCTCCTCGTCTTGACCAAAAACATGAATTATGCAAGACCTATTGGAAACAGTTCCTCTCGAGTTGGGCTTATGGAGGTTGAAAACCGTAGGGGTCATGGATTTGAAATTCGAGAGCCCGAGTGAAGATTTTGTGGTGGTTAAAGCTGTTGAGGAACCAGAGAAGTCTATGGCGAGTGATTTGGGAGTGGGGCAAACAGCTCAAGACACAATATCTTCTTGGTGTGGGGACTATCCCCTGGTGCCGCAACAGTATAGGTTGGAGCCCGTGAAGCAGGAGGATGAAGATAATTTGACTAGAATGGGGATGAGTAGGACAGTCGGTGGCTGAATGCTTGCTTCCTACTTGGATGAACAAATGTCGCGTAGAATGGGTGTTTGGAAATACTTATTGGAGGCTCATTCGGTTGTTGCTCAGGTTTTCAAAGAACAGGAACAGGTCTTTGTAGATGATTGGAAGTCTAAGAAGGCTGTTGGGGAATACAAATAGCTGCCGCATGGGGAGAACAGCTCAAGCAAGAGCAATCTACAGTGTTTCGTATTTCAAAAGTTGAAAATTTATTAAAAGATTAATTTCTGGATGGAGGTTTCGTATTACACATTGATGTTTCTGATTTTAGTATAATCGATGAATTTGTGTTGGAAAATGTTTTTGACTCTGGTTTGAGTTGGAGAAGGTTCATTTGAAGTTTTTATGAGCAGAGTTTAGCGAAATTAAAATCTTCTATGGGTTTGGTTATACTGTGAGTTTTGGAAACAGTGATGGCTGTATCCGTTGGACTTTCCGGAGAAGATTGTTGGGTATATGAAGCTCAACGATCACATGACTGTTTGCCTTCCCCAAACTCTTCGTCTCATGCCTGAATATACGTATAAATATATGTGTGCAATCTATGTACTGCGTGTAATTGGATATCGGTTAATATATAAGATTTCCCTGTTTGAGAGTGGACGTAAGTGATTGCCGAAGCACTATAAATCTTGTCTTGTCTTTTGTTATTTCTTTATTCTATTTTATTTTCATTTCTCTGCTCGTTTTTTAATCTTTACATGTTCTAATAATCTAGTCCAAAAATAAAGAAGCTACAAGAAATTTGAGTTGATCTACATGTCCCTGCATCAAGAGCTAAAATCTGATTTAAGGACAATCCAATCAGTCTTATTGGTTTACCTGATAAACATTACTGCCTAAGAGTTCTTTCAGCCTCTTTTCGCTCTCTGCAATACTCACTTCTAAAGCCATTCTCTTACGAACACAATCTTCGATTACCCATTCACAATACCAAATTAGATCAAATTATATTGATCTCCACAAAATGGGTCAATGGGAATGTAAAAGTTTATCTAACTTACCTTCTTGTAAATTTGATCTAGAGCAGCAGACATAAAATCTGGAAGTTCTTGAAGCTCTTTGGCTTGGTCTTCTCTAATCTCCTTTTGAAAAAAGAACCAATAAAGCAGTTCATAGCGATTCAGATTGAATACACTTCCCCAAGATTAATATGAATTAAAATAAATTACCTGCCAAATGTCTAGAAGTTCTCCATAACGGTCATCAACAGCGAGTTGACATCACAAAGCTTCTGGGCACCGAAAGGAGGCGATTCACTACTCCCTGCCTGAAACTTAACACTAACAACAACATAATTATGTTATATAAACATCATAAACAACTCCACTTCATGAAATGAGGTATAGGAATCGTATTTTACCTTGTAGGCCTTTTTCTTGTTATAACTACTACTGTAAAGTGATATTGGTATGGGCTTTTAGTTTTTCTCATGCCTGCGAGGCACAAAGTTTTGGACCACGAAAATGATAGAAATTCAACGAACAGTAATTGGGGCTCAAAAGATGAGAGCCAAAAAGAAAATATTTTAAAATAGTAAGTATTGTAAAATACCAAAATCAAAGCATCACGTGTGCTAACTCTGCTAGGTTGATGCCAGGGGTGTCTCCATGTTCAATACTCCTGCAACTGTACAAACCAAAAACATGCTTCTGCATTTTACCTTCTTATTTTGAGGAAATACGAAACCACTAAAAAAACTATTGGCCGAACAGGCACTACAGCAGCAAGGAAACAAATAAATCAAACTGGCTAAAAATTATTATTGTTATTTTAGTTTTAGTTTTTGAATTTCATCAGCTTTGTCATGGCACTGAATTTAAGGATTTCTGAAGGAAGCTTCACCTGGATCTTGTCCGTGGCCTCTGCACTTTTTCTACAAAACACCATCAAACATATAATTGCCACTGTTACACCACCACTGGCCATTTCTCGAACCGCAAGCGAGACGATTCACAACTTCTCTACAGAAAAACATGGCCTTCTCGTTAAGGTAACGAGGTCTTATTCAATAAGTGAATGTGCGTTCATCCAACTAACCTGATTGTCAAATGTCCAAACAACTGATTATTTGTATCTGTATCATGCACCAGCTCTTGCAACGCCATACATTTCAAAACAGAAATGTCAGAATCGCCTCATGCGCTTTCTCCTGGCTCGTACCACTGAAGAGGCCTCTGACAATCTACAGCCACAAATGGAACACAATCACAGAACAACAAAAGAGTATTTGATCAATATCTTATATAAAAAACCTGCAGCTTAACCCTCTCAACTTAGGAACAGAAAACAAATCTTTAAGAAAATTGAATAGTGATTAGTCTGTTAGAGCATTGATACATTGAATAATCACTAGTTAAAGTAGAAGCCCTCCACTATAGTTCCAAGAAGTAACCAACAAAATACCTTACAGGCTTGCACCAAGAATTTGACAGACTGGCGAGAAACAAATTACATGTTAGACAATGCAATAGTCTTCATAAACTGAGGTAAAAAGCCATTAATTATGTTGCCAAAAGCAATGGCCACAATTATAAAACATAAAGCTTACAAACACATACTAGCATAAATTGAAAGCAGCAAGCGAACAGTTATTTAGTAGGTCACTTGATCAGTGTTCAAAAGCCTATGAGGGAGCCAAAGTCCAACATTACCCTCACTTCGAGCCTATAGCTTGAGATTTTTAATCTCTTCGATCTTGCCTTTACATTTATTCTTTTTAAGTGACCTTGTGAATCCACTCATGCCCCCTTTTACCTCATAGCACTAAGGCTCTGTCTACAATAAGGCGACTAAGTCTTTAATTATGAAGTGGTTGTGTCTCTGTGTCCTCCAGTTGACGAGGACATTTTTTGAGGCAAGATAGTTGCATATTAGAAAAAGGCACGGTGTGTGCGGGGCAAAGTTGCATCACACCTGTTTGTAACAACTTTTTCATTTTGTTTAACTAGAATTGGAATGAAGGAGGATGTGTGTTCAGTCAACTATTGGAACTGCCACCAATTAAGGAGGTTTAACTATCTATTTGTATATGTATCATGCACCAGCTCCTGCTGTTACTAGCTCATACAACTTGGTAGAAAATATTTAAGATATTAAAAAAATGAATTCTAAGACCTAAAAAGATAGATTGTTTGAGGCATTGGATAGATTGTCATGAGTTTGTTGACAAAATCTCTAAATTTACACATTGAACTATTAATATCTAATAAAAAATATAAAAAAATAATACCATTTAATAAAAACATAATTTATGGGTGATGTCTTATCAATAAAAATAATTGATAAATGAAAAAAATATATTAAAATTATTATGTTTGAATTTTATTTTTATTTGATTATTTTATATATGTTTTCATGTGTTTAATTATTTATTTTATTCCCATTAAAAATCTTATTGAAAATTAAAATAGTTTTTCAATTAAAAAAATAGTTAAAATAATTGATTCTGAGACCATTTTGTATGCATGCATATAAATAATAAATATATCAATAAATAACATTGAAGTGAAAATCAATGTAAATGATTTATCTCTTTTAAGTTTTAAAAACTTGTGTATGATTTCTATGTTTATTCGACTACTGAAAAACCAAAATAGATATTTAATAAAAAATTAATGTATATAATATCTTTGATAAAATAGTTTTTTAGTTAAAATTAAAATAAATAATAAATATGATAAAAAAATACTTTCCTTATATTAATTTAAATGAATCATAAGATTATATAAATTTTACAAACTTATTATTTCTAAATCTATGTAAAATTCACTTCATTGACAAATTTTTAAACTTTCAAACATTCTAATATGTCAAAACTTCTATGAAGACAGCATAGCAGAGCAGAATAGGGTTTTTTTCTGATCGGGGCGCCGTAAAGTATTATAAGGGTGTTAGAAGCAGCGCTAGTCACCTGGATCGTCAAAACCCCATTGCAGGGAGAGCACATTGACAGCGCATCAGCAGCCCTTGCTACCGCTCCTCTAACCATCACAGGCGTGCAGAAATCAGAGATGGGGGTTTGATCATTAGGGTTTAGCTGCGCCCAACAATAGCAATTTCATTTCCAAGCGTCAAAATTCACTGAGCATTAGACATGCCACCAGTCACACCTGGGACGCTAGGATTCAGGTCATCTGCAGAAGAGATCACACGACAGGGCATTTGAATCACTGCATTGAAGCGCTAACGACACATTCACAAGCCGGATTTTCCATTCTCTCCCATGATCAGTTGCTACAGACCCACGATCAGCTGCTTCAGTCACTATGAACCTAGTTTAGTGGGATTTTAAGGCAAGACATCACTGTCTAACCCGTGCCAGCTGAAGGTTTTTCCACCATTGCATAACTTTTTGGTCTGCTACCCTAGTAAAAACAGAGATAAGACTGCAATTTCTTGTTCGGTATGGGCGAAACTAGGGTTATTGGCGAGTGGGCTGATGTGGGCTGGGATGATCCGCCGCATGTCCCACAGCTGGTCTTCACAAAGGGCAAATGGGTAGATATGGCGGTGCAGAATTGATTGAGGGCAGACTTAAGAAATTTCAGACCGGTCTTCAAGTATTTTCGGGGTTTTTTCAGAGGTCCAAGCAGTGGAAATTGACAGAGAATGGACAAATCTGGTGAAGGGCATCAACGATTTTTGGATCGTAGGCATTTTGGTTAGGGCCCGCGGCAAAAGTTTATCCCAAATCATTTAAAGGGCTTCCGAGTAAACGATCTACAGAGTTGGGAGGAAAACCATCCTATGCGAAAGTTGTGAAGTTTTCATCTGTAAATGAGGCAAATAGGGTTTCTCGGCTGAACGCTAGTGAAAAGATGATGGACAAACAGTCTAACAGTAACCCACTTGAGTTATCTTCGTCACATCAAAGGGGGGATAAGGTAAGGGAATCTTCGACATCAAGAAAAGACAGTAAGGTAAGTGAAAATCAAACCGGCTCTGATTTAGGAGGTGGGTCTTCATAGGTATGGGCTCCTGTTCCATGCATTGATTTACTTGATTCTGTTGTGGATTTGAAAGCTCATTGTTTGCATACACATGCTATTTCTGGGGAAATATGGGGGGATGCAACTAGTTTATCTAAATTTCATCAGAAATTGCAGAAAAAGTGGTCTAATATGCGCTATTTTCATTTACTCTCTGCAAATGCATTTATTATTGTTTTCAACTCTTCTTCTGTTAGGGATGAAGTTTTAAAATCTTCACATTACTGGTTTGGTAAAAATTTAGTGTTTGTTTCGGCTTGGAAACCATTTTATTTTCCTTCTTGGTCAAGCTTTAAATTAGTTCCTTTCTGGTTTGGCTTGCCCAAATTACCGTTTGAATTTATGGACCCAGAGGTTTTGGAACAAATTGGTAATACTTGTGGTTCTTTCTTATCATCAAGATTTGATTTTGTGGAGGGGGAGGTTTTGGTAAAAATCTGTGTCCTGACTAACCCTAATAATATTTGCCCTCGGACCTGTATCATTAAATCTCATGAAGGTATCTGGAAACAACCAATTAATAAGTTGGAGAAAGACTTTGGTAAAACTTCCTTGCAATTGGATGCTCCTTTTCTTAGGGATTTTTCGAAATCCTCTGTTCTAGATAAGGCAGAACATTGCTTGGGTAGTAACGATAATCCATTTCTGGATAAACTATTAGTTAATGGTTCCACTGGGAAACATCCTGCTACTTTTGAGGTTAACCAGGCTATGAGGGATGTTGGGAAGCGAGAGGTTTATGTTGTGTCTCACGATCCAGAGTCTGTAGGGTTATTTACAAGTAAGGATAAGACAGGAGCTCACCAAAATATTGTGGTTTCAGGGGACAACAATGTGGATGATCTGCTTCCAAATCTCACTACCTCGAATTCCTTGGATAAGTCACTAAATGATGGTGGTGGGAATCCTGTCTGTCCTATGAAGTCAAAAGAATACTTAGAAAGTTGTCAAGGGATTGGTCAGATTTTTGCGAAGAATGATGGGGTTGTTTCGGAGTCTAATGTTGGGGTTTCTTCTCTAGGGTTTCCTGATGATGCTATCCTTGCTCAACAAGTCAAAGAATTGGTGTCTAATTCTTCGCAGCATGTTGATGTGGATGTTGCTAATAACGCTGCCTTAGAAAATAATATTCAATTGGGGGACATTCCTGTTATTGTGCCAGATGAAAATCTGGTTCACCAAGTAAATGATCTTTTTAAAGATCATGAGCATTAGATGGATGAGGACATTACGAATAGGGTTATCTGTTCCATTGAGAATGACTTGGGGGGAATTAAATCGACCCTTCCTATTTCTACATCTGCTAACCCTTTTGAGGTTTTGGCCTCATCAGAAGTGGGCATCATAGATAATTTAGTCATGACTTCTCCTAAGTCAAGTAAGAGTTTACCAATTGTTCAAACTACTCTAATTAGGGCTTCATCTGTGGTTTCTCCTGGTAGGGGTAGGCCTCCAAAGAATCGAAAGACTCAATTGGAAATTGATGCTGGGATTCAACAGACTTTGTCTCTTTCTCCTGGTGTTGGGAAAGGGAAGCATTCGGTTTCTCTTGGTGACGCTATGAAAGGAAGTGGTACTCCTAAGGGTAAGAGGGGTAAGAGGTCTATTATCAGTCTTCCCGTGACTAGGTCGGGGGCTGTGAAGCGTAATCTTCAAAGTAGTTTTGGAGAAGGGAAGTCTTCTCCATCTAAAGGAAAGAGGGGAGCCTCGGACTCCCCTCGAGAGCAATGAGAATCATATCTTGGAATGTTAGGGGCTTAAATTCCCCTAACAAGAGGCGCTTAATTAAGTCCCAGATGGACTTAGTTAAGTGTGATATTTTCATGTTGCAAGAGACAAAATTGTCAAAGGAGTCTGCTGATTTGGTTTTTTCTTCTTGGAGAAAGTGGGAATTCCTCTCCTCTCCAGCTTGTGGTGCGTCAGGGGGTTTGGCATTGCTTTGGAATAACTATAACATTGAGGTTGAGCTAGTTGCTTCTACTATAAACTGGATGTTAGCCTTAGTTAAAAGCAAACTTTCGAAGGTTAAGTTTTGGCTTTTTAATATTTATGCTCCTTCTGGTATTCAAAGGAAGACTAAATTATGGGGAGATCTTAAGAGAATTTCCTCCCCTTTAAGGCATGGTCCCTTTATAATCTTTGGGGGGGATTTTAATGCTATCACTGACTTGGGAGAAAAGAAAGGAGGTATTCTTCCTAATAAAAAAATTATGGAAGACTTTGGGATGTTCATTAAGGACATGGGTCTTTTTGATTGTCAGTTTCAGAATGGGATTTTCACATGGACAAATATGCGAAGAGATTTTTCTCAGATTGCGGAAAGGTTAGACCAGTTTTTGTTATCAGATGTTTGGATTGATTCAGAGTTTGAATTTTTTTCCTCTATTCTTCCAGTTTCAGGGTCAGATCATTTTCCAATTTCCCTATCAATTATGGAAGATAAAGCTCCTTTTAAGTCACCCTTTAAATTTGAACCTATGTGGTTTAGAGATTCTTCCTTTTTGCCTTTGCTCAAAAAACGATGGAGTTCTGCTCCTTATTGCTCTGGATCCCGAATGTTTCAGATTGCTAAGAAGTTGAGATTTTTGAAATTTAATATTAGAGAATGGAATATCTTGCATTTTAAGAACATCTTTCAGGAAAAACAGAGGATTCAAGATATGATTGAGTGTCTTAATTCACACGTGATTCAACATGGTATGGTGCCTCTTGTTTTTTATGAACTAAAATTGCTACAAGTAGAGCTTGAAGAAGTTTTGTCCAGAAAAGAAATCTATTGGAGACAGAAATCAAGGGAGATCTGGCTTTCATATGGTGATAGAAATACAAAAAAATTTCACTCTTCAACAAAAATTAAGAGAAGTAAAAATAGGATATCTTGTATTGAGTGTCCAAATGGCAAACTTTTAACAGAACAGGAGGATATTGCTTCAGAGGCAGTTAGGTTTTTTAAGTCACTATTGTCTTCGGAGCATGGAGATCTTCGTAATAACATTTCTTCTAATATTCCTTCTTTGGTATCTTCAAAAGATAATAAAATGTTGATGTCTCCTTTTTCTTTGGATGAAGTTAAGAATGCTATTTTTGCAATGAACCCTGATAAGGCTCCAGGACCGAATGGCTTTACTCCTTTATTTTTTCAGAAATGCTGGGATTTTGTGGGAAATGATGTTTTATTGGCCCTTGAGGAAGCTAGAAGGAATAGGTTTGTTTTGAAAGAGCTTAATAATACAATGATTGCAATTATTCCTAAAAAAGAGGTTACCAAGACATTTGCTGATTTTTGCCCTATTGCTTTATGTAATACTTTGTACAAGATTTTTACCAAGGCTATTTCTTTAAGGTTGGCTAAAATTTTACCTAAGATCATTTCTTTAGAACAAGGTGGTTTTGTTCCAGTAAGGGAGACGATAGAGGGAGCTATAGTGGCACATGAGGTTCTGCATTCTATTTCTACTCAGAGAATCCGAGCCATGATCCTCAAATTAGATATGATGAAAGCATATGATGGAGTACAATGGGGGGCGTTGTGTGTTGTTTTGTTCTACTTAAATTGGGCTTTTCCAAGGAATGGGTCAAATGGATTCGTGCTTGTATTTCTTCTGCAAGGTTCTCGGTTCTAATTAATGGCTCCCCTTGTGGTTTTTTCTCCTCTTCTAGGGGTTTGAGGCAGAGGGATCCCGTGTCTCCTTTCTTGTTCATTCTTCTAGCTGAAACGTTCAATTGGGCTATAAGAGCCGCTAAGCTGGGAGGGCTTTGGAAGGGAATTAGGATTCAGAATGTTCCACAAAGCATTTCACATTGCTTGTTTGCAGATGATACCTTGTTATTTGGTCAGGCCTCTTTGGGTGAGGCAAGAGTGATAAAGGGGATAATACAGAATTATGCATCCTTTTCTGGTCAGAGAATCAATGTTGATAAGTCAAAGATTTTTTTCCTTCATGCTTCACAATTGGTTCAGGATAGATTGAAGATTTTTTGGGGATTTGCATCTAGAAATCTTCTTTGTTCTTATCTTGGTATACCTTTCTTCATTAAGCAGGATAGAGTTGAGTTTTGGGATAAGATCATTTCAGTTATCTCTAGAAGGATCCTATCCTGGAATCATAGATGGTTATCTTTGGGTGGTAAGATTGTTCTTATTAAGTCTGTCCTAAATGTTGTTCCTATTTATCTCATGTTTGTTTTGCAGTCTCCGAAAGCGGCTCTTGTTAGTTTGCAAGATACTCTTAGGTCCTTCCTTTGGAGTAATAATAAAGATGGTAAGAAGAAACTCCCTCTGGTAGCATGGGATAAAGTTTGTTTGCCTAAAAACCTTGGGGGCACAGGCATTAGGAGTCTGGAAAGTCAGAATTTAGCCTTAGGTGCTAAGTTGGTTTGGAAATTGTATGAAAGACCATTCTCCTTTTAGGCACAAATTATGTTTGCTAAATATTTAAATAACGGACCAAGAGAATATGTTTTTCAAGTTTCTAATTTACCGTGTGGTTCAGCTATTTGGAATTTTCTATGTAAATGTAGATCAGTGATTTTGCCTCATCTCTCATGGATTGTTCATAATGGTAGAAAGGTCAAGTTTTGGGAGGAAGTTTGGAATGGACATCCCCCTCTGGTGAACTCGAGGGATTGGTCTCCTTTAATTTCCACTCTTTCTTCCCTTCGGGGTGTCTTTGTGGCTGATTATTTTGAAATTGAGTATAGTGGGAATCTTAAGGTGGCAAAATGGAAATCAATTGAGTTTTTAGATATTGATCAAAATGTGAAATTGGAATATGAAAAGATGTTGGCGGAGAGAGTAATAATTCTTTCTAATGCTGACGATGAGCTTATCTGGACAAGGAATATCTCTGGTAAGTACACAGTTAAGGATGGCTATAATTCTCTCTTGGTTGCTAAAGATTTATCTACTTGGCCATACAAGCTGTTTTGGCATATGGCTTGCCTCCCAAAGGCTAGTGCTTTTGCTTGGTTAGCAGTGCAGGACAGGGTCCTTACAGGAATGAGGTTGGACAGGTTGGGTATTACTGCAGTATTTTCTTGTGTATTTTGTAATAAAAATTTAGAATCCTCTGCACACTTGTTTCTTCATTGTGATTTTGCCTATGCTTGCTGGCAGTGGTTGTTTGAAAAGCTTAATCTTTCCTTTGTTATTGGTAAGGATCTCCTTTCCCACTTTAGAGCCTGGCCTCTCCTGTTTGCCTCATCTTTCTATGCATGTCTTTGGATTATTTCTCCATCTATTGTGATTTGGAATATTTGGTTAGAGCGTAATAATAGGATTTTTAAAAAAACAAGTTCTTCCTTGGCTGAGGTTTTATTGAGGATTGAATCTTCCATCTCTGAAGTTGCTTTGTCTTTTATCTATAAGAATTTGGAAACCCTTACCTCTTTTTCTCATTGGGATGGTAGGGTAACTCGAGTTTGGAGACTGTCTGACCTTCTCATGGATCTATTTTAAATAAGACTAATGCTATAAGTAAGAGAAATTTTGCTTGCTGGAAACCTCCTCCGCAAGGGCACTTTAAATTGAATTTTGATGGTGCTTCTCGTGGGAACCCTAGCTTGGCAGGGGCAGGTATGGTAATTTATGATCATAAGGTAAGATTTATTCAAGCTCGTTGTCATGCGATTGGTTTCAAGTCTAACAATTGTGCAGAATTCTTTGCTTTGTCCTTTGGTTTGGATATGGCTATATCTTTGGGAATTAAGGACTTAATAATTGAGGGTGATTCTATGGTTATTATTCAAAGTGTCATGAAAAAGAAGCCGAATTGTTGGCAGTTACAATATATACTTGATCATATTTTGCAAAAATTAGACTTTTTTGATTCCTTCTTGATTTCCCACTGTTATAGGGAAGTGAATAAGATTGCAGATTTCTTGGCTAATTTAGCCATTGACAGTGATGCTAATATGCGAGAGGTAAGTGTGGATGAGATCCCTTCCTCGGTTTTGGAATTTTCGAAGTAAAGAAGGGCATAGTTGTTGTCTTCATCAACCTCCTTATTTGGTGTGGCTTTTCTTTGATGTGGGTTTTGCTATGCTTGATCACAATGTTCATTTTGACAGGGTGTTTGATTATGGTTTCATTTCTGCTATGTGGTATCATTCTAACTAGTGGTTGGAGAATTGTGTTTCATAGACAGGGGTGGTTCAGATTGGTGTTTTTTGGCAACAATGGATATGCATCCTTCAGTGATCATACTTTAATCTTCCTTCTATATGCTTCTATTGGCGGCTTCCTTTATATCTAATGCGGCTTATGAAATTGAGATGGGTGTTTTTGATGTACTATGCCAATGGGCATTTGGTATTGGGTAGAATAGACTTGTGTTACTTAAGCAATACTAAAGGGTTTTCTTACTGGTTCTTTCCCTTTAGTGCTTTTTGAACTAGACACTGTAAAAAACTTTTAAAATTTAATATAGTTCAATGGTTCTATCCACTTTTATCAAAAAAATAAAATAAAAAAAATATCAAAACTTCTTTTAATAAAAAATCTATTACATTATGGAAATAATTGTAAAATTTAAAATCATTTAAATATTAAGATAGTAGAAACACACAAAAATAAACCCATACATTTTTTTTATTACCCATACATTTTTTTTATTACCAGTGAAAAAATTAGCCAAAATTACCTGTGAAAAAATTAACCTAAATCTAAGATTGGGCTTGCTGCTTGTATGGCTTCTGCCCTATCTATTAACTCTGCTTTGTTCAACTAAAAAATCATTTACTCTCACGTATTTGGTTTAAGAGAAATAAATTAATAGAAGAAAGAACTTACCGCTGATCATCATTAAAGCGCATCTCCGAACTTCCAAATTTGAGCGCATCTCTGGAAAGTAACTCATCACCAAACACAAATGTGTCAAATTCAAAAAAAGAGTGTGTTTTATCTATTTTTCTACTCTAAACATCATTTTCGGATCATGAAGAAAGTAACACTAGTTATCCTGCACCCACCTCACTTCAATCTCTCTTCCCACCAACTGTGCGCATTCTCTTCATAGGCGTCGACAGCCCAGTATTTGCAAGCGTCGATGGCTCAGTATTCGCATGTTGCCAACGGTTTCAGGAATGTTATATAAATTTGGACGTCATCAAATACTGGAGCTGTGATAGGTTGCCAATGGTATCAAATACTGCAGCTGTGATAGGTTGCCAATGGTATCTAGGTTGTTATTTAGATTTTTACATCCTGTCAAGTCTAAAAGCTGCAGCTATGATAGGTTGCCAATGGTATTTGGGAAGTTATTTAGATTTCTACATCCTATCAAGTCTAACTGCTGCAGCTGTGATAGGTTGCCAATGGTATCGGGGAGGTTATTTACATTTGTACACCATCCCAAGCCTAAATGTTGTAGCTGTGATAGGTTACCAATGGTATCGGGGAGGTTATTTACATTTGTACACCATCTCAAGCCTAAATGCTGCAGCTGTGATAGGTTGCCAATGGTATCGGGGAGGTTATTTAGATTTGTACATCCTCCCAAATCTAAATGCTGCAGCTGTGATAGGTTGCCAATGATATCAGGAAGGTTATTTAAATTTGTACACTCTTCCAAATCTAAATGTTGCAGCTGTGATAGGTTGCCAATCATATCAGAGTTGAAGGAAATGTTACCGCCATGTACTTGCATTATCCTCATTTGCAAAATGTCACCCACAACACTGAATTGAAATGTTTCTTGTATTGCAAAGCTACATTTTTCCAACTGTAGCCATATTAAACTTGAAGGAAGCATGGGTAGCGTGTCCATGACCAGATTCTTCAAGTGAAGAAATCGTAGACCAGGTCTGTTCACTGTTTCAAGCCTTGCCAAATTACCTCCATTCAGTCGAATGCGAGAGAAATTGATAATATTCGATGCGGTGCTTAAATGAGCTGTCTGCCATAGTCGAGTACCCTGTTTTTCCTCTTCAGCAATGGTCCGCCCCATATCCCGCAAATGGTCATGCATATCAAATACACTTTTCTCATCAATCTTTATCAGTAACTTCAGAGAAAGATTGGATATAGCTGTGTGTACCCTCCTGTACAAAGATTTCCAGAAAATAATGGGAATTTTTTTGTGTTCTCCGATGAAGAAGCAAGCGATGTCAAGAAATATTTCTTTTTCCTCTTCACTAAGAGCACTATAACTGATGTAGAGTGTTTTGTGATTGTCTGCATGGAGTGTAATGTTGTCAACAGCTTCTGTCCAGCAATCTGTTTCATTGTGCTTGTCATACAAAAAGGCTCCAATCACTTCTAGCGAAAGAGGATGCCCCTTACAAGCTTCCACTATTCTTTTGGCCAGATCCTCGTGAGTGGGGATTGGAGATTCTCTCAAAAATGCATGCCAGCTAAATAATTTGAGACCTTCATTTATCTGCAATCCACTCATCTCGTGGATGCATTCAGATGAAACCCGCGCAAAATGGAGCATGTGTTTGTCTCTAGAAGTAATAATGACTCTGCTACCAGGGGCCAACCAATCCCCAACCAAAGCATTTGATTGCACCTCAGCATCCACATCATCTAAAATGAGAAGCACACGTTTTCCTCCCAAACGATCTCTAAACAAGGATATGCCTTTGTCAACGCTCTGCACATTTTCATTATAGTTGGATAAATCTTGAAGAATTTGCTTCTGCAAATCTGTAAGGCCTGTTTTGTCTGCTGCAGTGGTACGGACGTTGAACAAAGGAAGCAGCGTCAAACTGAGTATAAACTTGGTTGTAGAGGGCCTTGGCAAGTGTGGTCTTGCCAATACCGCCAATGCCACACAATCCAGCTTTAACAACACCTTCCTTTGAATTGAGTTTAAATTTCTGAATGAGATCATCAGTCACGCTTTCTTAATGACATCATTCACCACGGTCTTTACTAGCTGGGCTTGGAAACTGCAACTAGCCGATTTCATAAATAATTAGAAAATCAAATTAATGTCCAAAATTGCAAAAATACTAACCATTATCCTCATTATAGTTATAAGAAAGTCCCAATAAAAGTTTGGAAAATAATAAAATATTATTGTATATCTGTATAGTTATCTTAAATAATTTTTTGTTTAATTATAGTAAAAATATGATTTTCAGTTATTTTATTTATTATTATTCATTCTTTCTTATAATTATTTTTAAAAATATTTAATTTATAATTTTATTAAAAATCGATTTTATTAATTTTATATTTTTTAGATTTAGAGTTTTCCAGATTTGAAGTTAATTTAAAAGTTATTTTATATTACATTAAATCTTTTTAAAAATTATATGGGTTGCTCAAAACAATTAGTTAAATTGTTTACAAAACTATTTTTATTTAGTTAAAATTTATTATGTTTCATTTGAAAATTATTTAAAAATTATTTTATTTATTTTTGTTAGAAATTTTTTCTTAATATATGTTAATTATGTTTTAGGATTTGATGCATATAATCACAAAGTTCTTTTGCGTTATAATTTTATTTTTTCTGTCTCTGCTGCTTTGTAAAGGATTTCACAATGTTTCTTATACACTTTCTCTAAATTTAAATTTGATAAACTTTGTCGAGATATGAATTCTCCTTCCAAATTAATTGATTCCAAAATACTATCATTTGTGTTTTTTAATGCTCCCATTAGATTGACTGCTATGTATAATGGGCCTTTTCATAAATCACCTCTACTCTAGCTACTTTTTGAAACGAATAGATGACGCAAGCTCCCATTTTGCATATCTTGCTTTTGCAAGTTCTTCCCAGATTTCATCCACAGGAACATTAATCCACATAGATAGCAGATCTGACACAGGCACATTAACCCACATAGGTAGCTTCCCTCTCATGTAAACGGTATTGCAAGATTTTCAACCAACCAATTCATTTATAAATTCATCAGATGATATTGCATATGCTCCAACAGAACATCATCAGGTGATTCTTGGAGACACCCCACTTGGAGAGAACATCATCTCAGGAACAGAGAATATCAGTTCCCTTATTTCAGTATAAATCAGGTCCGATGAAGTGGGTTTTATCGAAAAAAGGTTCCACAGTTGCAATACACCTGCACACTTCAATTGCACTGATTATCTGCCACGCCATAACTTATACCATAAAATCTATTGATGCCCGTTGTTGAACTTGTCGATGTCACTCTAAAAAGGGGTATGACAGATGGAAGTTGCATAGTTAACATGACTAGGGAGAATATCAGCCACTCATAAACATCCAATGTCTCTATTTTTATCGATTCTTTTATTATGTACTATATTTTGGGTTGAAAGTTACCTCCTGGTGTCCTAAAAATATGATGTTCTGGAACGAAAAACTGTGGGCTTCAAAATTTCTGACCCTGTCTTTTCTACCACTTCACTGCACCCAAGTAGAATACAGGCCCATTTGAAAGGTCATATATGTCAATTGCACCTTCTTCCACCACAGAATCAAAGTTATTTTCTTTAATCTATTACAGGATATATGGGATAGGGAAGCTGGTTATCAATTTGAAATGATCCCACTTGAAAAACAAATTTCTGTTGATGTAAGTAATGCAATATTTTGATCTTGATTTCCTCTAACATAGGCAAAGGCTAGTTCCTATGGAACATAATCTACCATGGCAAATCCAATTAAGGGCAAATAGACTGATGAGGCTAAAGAAATTAGCCATCAGTAAATGTTCCGAAAAATGGCAAGTTGTTCTCTCTGCTTGTATAGTGTAGGGCCGTAGGCTGTGCAGAGAGAATGGTAAGAGCTCATCCAAACCATAAGAGGAATTAACATGCTAAGAAAGCCTTCTGTTGGCAATATTGGTATTGTTGGGTATGGTGGTGTGGCTCACTTTCATGGCATAATTGCCAACGATTCTAGTCTGCCAAGCAGATGCTGGGTAATCCATTGATGAGTCATAGTCAGTGGGCTCATCAAACATTTAATTGCAATTACCTGAAGTCAGTAAACAGTTTTGTAGTATTTACAGTCCCGAAACTTAATGACTTTTGCATCCAAGAACTCTGCATGTGGGGAATTGAAATAAACATTGCAGATTAGGGAAGAAGTTTTAAGTTTACGATCCTCAAAATGAAGACAACAGCGTACAAGCTCTCAAAGTAAACATTTGACAAAGGTATCTCCATGTAAGAGGCATACACTTTTCTTTCTCGATTCATTGATCAATAGAGATTTTACATACATATATGTACGTGTACACATCTATTGCAAATATGTGTAACCTTTATTATTCTATTAATTGAGCATAGATCAATATGAATTATTAAAAGTTTTAAGAGTTTGATTTTCTTCTAGATGTGTGACTATCATATATTTAGTTAATCATGGGTATGGCTTTTTATTTAAGTACTTCTAAATAGATTTATAGCATGTCATTATCCTTTTGGATTTACATTATACCTTGCACTATTAACTGTTATGCAAAATTAACAAAAGTTTTAGAAATCAAGTATGGATCTATAATATACTGATTCATCTTTCCATGATGTTATGAACATTTATTTTAAATGACTCACAATAGTGCTTCTTCTCCCACTATAAATCTAATTATTTTGTTTTATGTGGCGAATATCCCACAAAATAACTATTATAGACCATTGTAACATTCATTGTCATCCATGCAATGGTATCTTTATTCATTTGGCAAATGAACATAACATTTGTACAAAGGAAGTTTTTATGATCACAACATACGACAAGATAGTTACACCCATCTAGATATTTATTTCAAGTAATTAATGGTGTCCTTATTTCTACTGTCATGCCAAACCGATGTAGAAGGAATAGTAGCTCTTTGGCATTATTTCTACTGTCATGCCAAATCGATGTAGAAGGAATAGTAGCTCTTTTAATACCAAATTCGGGAAGTGGAAATGATGCTTATTTCTACTGTCATGCCTCACCAATTTAGAAGGAATAGTAGCTCTTTTAATACCAAATTCGGGAGGAGGAAATGATGCCAGCACTCCATACAGGGGCCAACCTATGTTAAAGAATACAATTATTAGCAAAACCGTGGCCGACCAAGGATAATAAACATCCTTCATTCAAAAGGGCCAACCAAAATTAAAAGAATATAATTAGCAAGAGGGCTGACCGAGAACTAGGAAAATTAATTGAAGTTTAAAGGCAGCGATTACAACTCATAAAGCAGCACTTAAAGGTTGAAGAGAAAGTCATGACTCTTGGAAAGTAGGTCTCTATTGAAAGAGATGTGAGACTTCACCTAGATATGCAAATATATAAAGGAAGTCATTTTATTTGTAAAGGAGAGAAATCCATCAAGCGAAAATCTGAAAAACAAAAATGAAAATTAAGACACAAAAGTATAAATAAATATTATCATCAGTAATAAAATATTGTAAGATAAGTTTAAGAATAGAAATATTTTATAAATATATAGATGCATAGTATACCTTGCAAAAATTAATTGCTCATAGTAACTTAATTGCATTTCCTTTTAAAAATAATTAATAGCAAATTCATATAGTTAATTGGGTTTAAATTTATTAGAAATAGCTTGCAAAGAGGAAGGATAACTGGCCTTTCAAATTTAAAAGAGGTAAAGAATCAACCATTCCTTCACCAAGTACACTACCCTAAGATATAATTATCATGGGTCGGGAGTTGTATGACTACTCTTGAGCTTGGTGAAGAAGGCAATCTTCATGCTTCTTATCAAGCATGCCACCCCAAGATGGATGGATAGAAGATCCTAACATTCTCATGGGTTGGGAGGCATGTGAGTGCTCCTGGGCTTGAGGGATGCAAATGAGTGCTCCTACACTTGAGGGACTTTCAAGTATGCTACATGCAACACTCGTGGGCTGAGAGGCATATGATTGCTCCTAGGCTCGAGGGTCTTCCCAAGTAAGCCACCCTGAGATGGATGGACAAGGATCCACCCATGCTCTCGCAATACAAGGACAACCATCCTTGAGATTGAGGTTTGCGAACATTTCTAACAAATTCCTTACATAGTTACTACAAGAATATGCCTTGGAATAATTATTAATTATGCTATTAATGTAAATTGAATTAAATATGGATGACATTGATATTAACACATATGTTATGATGAAATCTTGATATTTATGTTATTGATTTAGATGTTATCATGAACATGTTCTTATTTCTTAATGATTGATATTGTTGTAGGACCTAAACCAAGACTATTTTAAATTATCTTCTTAGACTTAAATGGAAATTGTTATTCTACGGCAAAAATAGGAAGACCCCAAGAAGGGACATTATAGCTACAATTGCCTCTTCAAGTTGTGAAGTTTTGTTTCATATCTTTCCATCTTCTAATAGGTTTTCCATGTTACTAGAAAGGCCTTGGTTACAATAGTTAATGTGATTCCTTCTATGTCCATCAATATTTTAAGTATGAGATAAAATTTTGAGAGCAGGGATTGATGCATATGTACCTATTTTTAAGTCAAGTCATTTCACATTTAATAATTATATAGAAACTCTAACTGAAGTTATTTGTGACCATAAGGACAAGGACCCTCAAATGGCAAATCTTGGTGAAGTTTTTTAGTATGAGCACAAAAGATCAATTCAAAATTTATATAATATGTATTATGAAAAAGGAATCAAGAAAAAATTCAAAAACAAGATAAGAAGCACATAAATCCATCTTCATTGCCTCGAGACTTCTCTAGAATAAAGATTAACCTAGAATTCTTGTCCTCCCCATAAAAGAAGCAAAAGTAAGCTATTTATCATCCTTCATATATAAATATACAAAGCGAATAAGAATTCATCCCTATCCACAAATGAACAAGAAGGTAAGATTTAGAGCTTTCATGCTCTAAATCTTAAAAGTGGAAGAGCAATGGATAATTAAAGTTGCCACACCCATTCCTCACATAGTTACACATCATATTGATCTTCAATAATTGTTACAAACCATACTATTGGGATGAAAAGAAATTATTAAAATATGATCCTTTGAATAATTAAATTGGTTGAGATTTAGAGCCTTCATGCTCTACATATTTATCGATTACATCATTTAGGTGGTGTCTTCCACTTGGAATGGAACATCTCCTTTACAGTATTAGCCACTATCCTACTATGTTGATGAGATATACTTCAATGATTAGTCTATATGATTACAAAGCTTATAATTATTCTTGTTGATCAAATGTTTTACTGATCTGATATTTACCTATGCTGCTTATTGATCCTTTATGATTGTCATTCTCACACTTTGATCCTCCATGATTAGCCATATGATTTCAATACTTGTAATTATTCTTGTTGATCGTATGCTTTACTACCATGATATTTTTCTTTGATATTTAATTGATCCTCCATGATTACCATGCTTATTCACATTAGATATAATTTACAAGTCATTTTATGTTACTATGTTTTAAGATGTTAATATTTCCCTAGAAGTGTTTTTTAATAAATCAATATCTCACAATTATATGCTCCTATGTAATCCATATTTAGCATTCAAACTACTTCTATCTTACTAAATTTTGGATTGACCTTATATATGCTATCATGAACATACATATAAGAACACTAAATTTCTTTTCTTTTAAGTGTGATTATGACAAGCATCACACAATTGAATTTAACTAAAAAATTCTTGAACAACTCTTTATGTATTTGAAAATTTTAACTTACATACAATTTTCAATCTAATTTAAATATATATCACTTTACATTATATTAACCCCTATATATAATGTTAAAGAAACATTTACAAATTCAACTGTTCCTATAAAAAAAAAACTTCAAAAAAGTCACTCCATAATAAAATGAAAGAATAAATGTCATCTAGTATAGATAAGCAAGCAGAGAGACAGAGAAAGAGGTCCGTTACTTACCCTCCAGTCAAATCCATGGACCACCCTGAGCGCGAACAGATCTTTTCAAGGGCATCCTTCCATCCGTCGATCTCTTTTCTTGGGTATCGAACTGAATGCCCATAAAGTTTTAGGCATGGACAGATCTGTTGAAGAGCATACTTCCACCATTCAATTTCTTCTCTTTGCATTTGATCGGAATGGCTATAATGTTTTAGAAATGCTTGCTTGTACGGACTGGAGTTGCCTAGAGGATATCTAACATGAGTTGGACCCAGGAATGATAAAACCCTTGGTCTTCACCATTGAGGCCGCCTCATTGAGACACCATGTGGACTCTGCATAGCCTAGCCTCTTGAAAATACAGGGATGAGTACAGCGCTGCTCTCAATTGCTCTTTCCAAGCTCGGCCAAATCAGATCTCCCTTTTCCAATTTGTCGTCGTCCTTATAAACATGGAGTCCGGCAGCAGTGAGAGCTTGATAGAGATGATCCACCAGATTCTTTCTCACATCTTCTCCCCTGAAACTCAGAAACACATGGTATTCCTTATCGCTTTGAAAAGGAATTTTGGTTGTCGGCGGGACGTATTCTTCAATCTTGAATTCTTCCATCTTGTTAAGAGAAGCTGTACGTGTTAAAAAAGAGATTCCCAACTTTACAGCTATTTCCAATTCACTAATGTCTAGTTTTTGTTATTATTATTATATATCCCACTGGTCATGTTAACATCTTGTCATATACTGCTTGTGACAGAAGTTCTGAATTCATTTAGTGGCCAGCAATCTCTTTGAAGAAATATCTTGTGAATTCATTTAGTGGCCAGCAATCTCTTTGAAGAAATATCTTGTCACTCGTTCAGTGAGGGCAATGTCTTATCTCTTCACATGTTCAATGAGTACGTACGTACCAACTTTGAGTGGAGAGTCACGTCAAGTGGGGCCAATAATTTTCTTTCCCCTGCTTTTCCTTGCTTTTTATCCTTTTCATTTTCGAAGGGGCACCAAAATTCAAAAGCTAATAATGCCGTTACAAAGAGGGGTCACAATAGGAAGCCTATCCGTAGTGGTTATAGCTAACTTGCATATCAATTTTAAATGCTGATTTATTTATTATTCTTTTAATACAACTTATCTAATTACGCTGATAGGCTTTTAGTGGTCAAAAGCGACCGAAAATTGCAAGACATTCCGGCGGCCACCAGAATATCTTGTCGGCGACGTTCTCCCTCCGGTTGTTGACGTGCTCGTGCGTTGTCATCGTCTCCGTGCGTGTGCTCTATTTCCCAATCGACACTGTCTTTAATGATTTTGTCTTCGAGGCTGTGCACGAATGTTGACGTTCTTTATGGGTGGTTGCAACCCTAAAATCTAATTTGTTTTGTTGTTGTTGGCAATATTTTGCTCTGCAATTTTCGCTCTGGAAATGTTTGTATAGATTGATTGTTTTGCTAGTTAGGTTTGGTTCTCGATGTGACTATTTTACTGGACTTCCTTGTGAGGTTGACAACATTAATGGTTTGAAGTTGCAAGGTAAGTTTGCGTTTTATTTAAATATGTTTTGTTTTTTTATTGCATTTTGTTTATAGTTTGTTTATTTTCTCCTTTTGTGTGCTTGCAGGGTTGCTGCTTTGTTTTTGTTGGTTAACTGTTTGTGGGCGTCGCTACTTCCAGTTTGCAAGCAATTTGCTCCTCTGTGCTTGCAGGATTCTGGATTTGTTTATGTTCTTATACTGTTTGTGGGTGTGGCTACTTCCACTTTGGAAGCCATTTTCGAGGCCGCTTTGTGACTTTGACAACATGAATGGTTTGAATCTGAAGGTAAGGTTTCGTTTTATTTTAATGTGTTTTTCTTCTGTAATGCATTTTGTTTATAGTTTGCTTATTTTCTTCGCCCGTCTGCTTGCAGGGTTGTTGCTTTGTCTCTGTTGTTGAACTATTTGTGAAGTTGGCTACTTCCAGTTTGCAAGGAATTTTCACCTGTGGTGTTTAACTATTTGTGGGCGTGGCTACTTTCTGGTTAGGTTTTGTTCTCGTTGTGACTATTTTACTGGGCTTCTTTGTGAGTTTGAGACCGTGAATGGTTTGAATTTGAAGGTAAGGTTTCGTTTTATTTACATGTGTTTTTCTTTTGTAATGCATTTTGTTTATAGTCTGTTTATTTTCTCCTTCCGTCTGCTTGCAGGGTTGTTGCTTTGTCTCTGTTGTTTAACTGTTTGTCGGGAAGGCTACTTCCAGTTTGCAACGAATTTGCTCTGTCAATTTCAAGCCATCAATAGGGTAGCTACTTCCAATTTGGCAGCCATTTTCGAGGTTGCTTTGTGAGTTTCACGGTGTGCACGCTTTGAATTTGCAAGGTAAGTTTGGTGGTTGTTTTGTTTGTGGTTGCAGGCTTGTTTGTTTGTTTATGTTCTTTTATTGTTTGGATTTGCAAGGTAAGTTCGGGGTTTTTTCACTCTGGAAATTTTGGCATAAGATTGTTAGGTTTTGTTCTTGTTCTCACTATTTTACTTGTTAGGTTTTGTTCTCATTGTGACTGTTTTACTGGGTTTTTTTGTGAGTTTGACATTGAATGGTTTAAATTTGAAGGTAAGGTTTCGTTTTATTTAAATGTGTTTTTAAGGTTTCGTTTTACTTAAATGTGTTTTCCTTTTGTAATGCATTTTGTTTATACTCTGCTTATTTTCTCGTTCCGTCTGCTTGTAGGGTTGTTGCTTTGTCTTTGTTGTTTAACTGTTTGTGCACGTGGCTACTTCCAGTTTGCAAGGAATTAAATCTATACTGTGGTTATTTTCTACTTCCGTGTGCTTGCGGGGTTGTTTATTTGTTTATGTTCTTTAACTGTTTGAATTTCCAAGGTAAGTTCGCGTTTTATTTAGATTCTTTATGGCTGCTTGGAACCCTAAAATCTAATTTGTTTTGTTGTTGTCGGCAATATTTCGGTCTACAAATTTTTGCTTACGAATTTTTAAGGTAAGCTCTGGTTTTTAAAAATATTTTTATGGTTTTGTAATGCATTTTTTTTAAAGTGTGCTTATTTTCTTGTTCCCTTTACTTGCAGGGTTGTTACTTTGTCTATGTTATTTAACTGTTTGTGGGTGTGACTACTTCCAGTTTCCAAGGCGTTTTTGCATAGCTTTGCATATAGTTGTCGACTTAGGTTTTGTTCTGGCTATGATTGAATGGTTTGAATTTGCAAGGTAAGTTCTGGTTTTAGTTAGATTATTTTTTGTTTTGTGATTTAAGTTTCTTACTTTGTTTTAATCTTTTCGTCCTTGGTGATGTGCATGAATGCCGACTATTTTGTTCGGCTTGTTTCTGAGGTTCTCGCCATTAATGGTTTTATGTTGCCAGGTACTTGTTTATTAATTTTTTAAGTTGCCAAAATTCATAATGCATTATTTGATACTATCCTTATTTTTGGCCGTGGTGTGGTTGCAGGGTTATTACTTTGGTTATGTTATTTAACTGTTTGTGGACGTGATTACTTTGAGTCTGCAACGTCTTTGTTGACTTTGACAGGTATTTAGGCTTTGACCATTCTGTTGGCGTTCTCATGCATGTGCTCTGTTTCTGTTATTTAACTGTTTATGGTCGTCTCCATACATGTGCTCTGTTTCTGAAACAACGTTGTCTTTAATGATTTCCTCCCCAAGGTTGTGCATGAATGTTGATGTTCTTTATGTGTGCAAAGATTAGCAAATTGTTACAGTACTGATATATGTATATAAATCTATATATATTTATATATGTATGCATATACACATGTACGTGTATATATACATGTACATATATACAGGTCTCTGTTGTTGTCTCAAAGTAGTCGCGTCCACAAACAGTTAAATAACATAAACAAAATATTTCTATAATTGTTTTCCTTAGAATACTTTGTAGTGCTGAATATATATATATATATATATATATATATATATATATATATAGGGTTTTATTAACCTCTGTTTTAATAACTCCATTCTACAATTTGTAACATTTGTTGATACAAGTCTACGTTGTAGTCTGAAAGTAGTCACGTGCACAAACAGTTAAATAACATAAACAAACTATATATATAATTCTTTATGGCTGCTGGCTTTGTAGTCCTGATATATGTATATGTACATACAGATGTACACACACACACACACACACACACATATATATATAGAGAGAGAGAGAGATGTGTGTACGTATATATACATAGGGTACTCTATCTTACAGTTTGAAAGTAGTCACGCACACAAATAGTTAAATAACATAAACAAAGTAGAACCTCTGTTTTAATAACTCCATTCTACAGTTTGTAGGATTTGTTGATAGAAGTCTGCATTGTAGTCTTAAAGTAGTCATGTGCAGAAACAGTTAAATAACATAAACAAACTATACATATAATTCTTTATGGTTGCTTGCTTTGTAGTCCTGATACATGTATATGCACACACACACACACACACACACACACACACACACACACACACACACACACACACACACAGGCATGTATACATGTATATAAATACAAACATATACACACATATATATTCGTGTATGTACATATAGACATGTGTGTATGTATATATACATAGGGTACTCTATCTTACAGTCTGAAAGTAGTCACACGCACAAATAGTTAAATAACATAAACAAAGTAGCGAGCTTGCAAGCATCAAGAATTTTTTACAATGCAAAAAATAGTTATATATATCTTAGTGAATAAAAGCCTTCGTGTGCAAAAACAGTTAAACGAATTGACAACCTACAAGGACATGGAAGGAGAAAATAAGCAGACTATAAAAAAAATGCATTACAAAACAAAAAAAAATTTAAATAAAACCAAAGCTTACGTTGCAAAAATTTGCACAACAGATTGGAAAAAAATGCATTACAAAAGAAAAAACAATATAAATATAACCGATATTTACCTTGCAAATTCAAACCATTCACAACTTGAAACTGACAAAGTACCCTTGAAAATTCCTTGCAAACTGGAAGGACCCACCCACACAAACAGTTAAACAACAGAAACAAAGCAACAACCCTGCAAGTAGACAGACACATTTAAATAAAATGAAACCTTACTTGTCAAATTGAAACCATTCACGCTGTTAAAATGACAAAGAAGCTCAGTAAAACAGTCACAATGAGAATAAAACCTAGCAACCTTATGTGAAAAATTCGAAAGCGAAAATTGCAAGCCGAAATATTGCTGACAACAACAAAACAAATTAGATTTCAGGGTTGCAAGCAGCCATAAAGAACATTGACATTCATGCACAACCTCGGGGACGAAATCATTAAAGACAACGTTGCTTTGGAAACAGAGCGCACACAGGTAGACGACTGCAATTGAGGCAAATGTCAGCACAAATCAGATAACTGGCTTGGTGCACATGAAGGCTTTTAATTCCCAAGATAAATTAAAAGTAACAAATGTTCCATATTTAGAACATTAATACATTGCAATTGATGTCTATAATTTTGGTTTTGTGAGTACCTTATTACATAACATAGATACGTTCTTTAGTTTACTAATAATAAATTCTCATTTTTGAAGTGATGCTTTGAGTGAACGCATTCATGCCCATCCTTAAATATATATCCATGTATTTATATTGATATAGATGTATATATATCAGATCTATATGTATATGTCTATGTACATTGATATATACATGTATAGCTGTATATATATATATATATATATATATATATATATATATATATATATATATATATATATATATATACACAAACTTAAAGTAATAACCTAATTATTAGAAGTTTTTATAATCAGTTATTTGTAAATTCATTATGATTCACAAAAAAAAATGTGATCTACTTAAAGATTTGTTGTATTATTCTTGTATGTTCACTTTTTTTAGTAATGCATTTCCACTTTGTCATTCCAACAGAAAACAACCACACTAACACAATCAAATTTCAGAATGGATAGAAGATTGAAAGCAACAGAGAACATCAACAATGTAATTGAAAGCATGTTGCAAGAAAGCAACAAGTTAAATAGCAACCTTAGAAAGATAATTGCCCACTACAAACATAAATCACCAAACCAAACAACAGTCGACCTCTCTACATCTTGTACTGATGTAACAACCATACATAGTATTGAATCAACACCTTTACCAATACCAAGTACTGAATAATTAGATGATCCAACGATTGTTTTCACGTTAGGGGACAGAGCATTTAAATGGACTGATAACGAGCTTGGATGGGTTACTTGGTTTGATCCTGTGTTGTTGTAATTATTCAATGTTTGAAAAGTTACATTCATATTTTGGTTAATATTCAAAACAGACTGAAGCATCCCATATTTTCAAAGATCTTTGATGAGATGAACTAATATTTTGTTAATATGCTCTCAAATATGTAAATCATGATGTCACACTTTATAGTTTTAAAGCTTATCAGCATATGGCCAATTATTGTTTTCAATGCATGTTTCAATCACATTATGATCAATCTGTTACCATTTGAAACCAAAAATAAATTGTAACAACATTACTCTAAACTCACTTAATTTTGCTTTGCTTGTGCATATATACCTTTGATAAGCTTACATCATGTTGCGATTATATTTTGATATAAGAAATACAATTTGTAGTCACATAAATCTGTCCACTTAATTAAATGAATACTTAGTATTCATTTGATTATTTAACCATCAATTAATATTTAATTAATTCATCTTAACCCTCTTCTCCTATTAATTAAATAAATTATTCAATTTATTTGATTTAATTCACTTAACCAAATTCAGACCATTAATTAAATAAATAAATCATATTTATTTAATTAAATATTCTCTCACATTTAAATAAATTAATATTTATTTAAATCCCCCGAAATCCCACCTCTCACATTTAAATAAATTAACATTTATTTAAATCACCTTTATCCTCTACCCACTTGCATTTTCCTACAAAAGCAAGTTGCACAATTATTTTAAATAAATAATTTATTTAAATCACCTTTATCCTCCACCCACTTGTATTTTCCTACAAAAGCAAGTTGCACAACTATTTTAAATAAATTATTTATTTAAAAGCCTATTTATCCTCACCCACTTGAAACCTTTAATGGTTTCCCTTAAAGTCTTCAAACTTGATGGCTTTAAAGTCTTCAAATTTGATGGCTTCCTTCTATAGTCTTCTTAAGCCTTTAATGGTTTCCCTTAAAGTCTTCAAACTTGATGGCTTCCTTCTATAGTCTTCTTAAGCCTTTAATGGTTTCCCTTAAAGTGTTCTTAAGACTTTAATGGTTTTCCTTAAAGTCTTCAAGCCTTTAATGGTTTCCCTCAAAGTCTTCAAGCATTTTAATGCTTTATCTTCATTTTTCTCATTTAAATAAATTAATATTTATTTGAATATTTATCCAAATGCAAATTACACCATTTAATTGAAATAAATGATTTTATTTTAATTGAAAATACCAAAATTTCTCCCACTTGCATTTTCCTACAAAATCCACTTGCATGCCTAAACCCCTTCTAGAATTTTCTAATCACTTCTAAATAACCTAACCCCTTCTCTAAACTTTGTCACATTCCTAAGCAAAAGGGAAGTCACTTCTCAAACCCTCAAAGTCTTTGATAACCATTAAAGGCTTTCAACCTTCAACCACTAAATGGCTCAAAGTCTTTGATAACCATTGAAGGCTTTCAACCTTCAACCACTTAATCCCCAAAGTCTCCAATAACCATTAATGGTTACCTCAAACCCTCCCACATGGTTAAAACATTTGTTTTGACTCAACCTCTACCCAACCCAAAGGTCTCATCAGACCATTAATGCTTTGACCATGATTATCTCTTAAAACATTTGCACAAAGGTTTATCCTTGGATTAACTCTTAATCCAGTGGGTAATCTTAATTTGGACTTGACCCTTAGCCTCTAGATAACCATGAGGTCTTCTCAGGCCTTTAATGCCTCCAACCTCTTCTCTCAACCCAATCCTATGTTGACACTTGTCACCATTTTATTGGTGCCAATTGTGCACATGGATCCCCAACTTTCAAACTTGGCCCTTGATTAAACCATTCAATCTTAACCCTTCATTTCCCCATTTCTCCTATAAATAGAACCCTTCTCCTCAAGCAAAAGGAAGCATTTAGAGTATTGTTGTTATACTGGCATTAGCATAGAGCTTTTTCATAGCATCACTATCTACTCTTGCATAGTATTTGCTTATCATATTCAACTATCTTGAATCTCCATATGGCATCCATGGCTAGTGCTAAAAGCTGAGAGCTACACTCATTTGGGACTTGGAGAGGAGAGGAACAAGGGAGGAGCAACTATGAGCATCTTGATTAGCTATTTTATTCTATGTTTATATGTTTTCTATTTCATACTTAATATCTCTCTTGATATGCCTGTTTAGGATAATCTTTTGTTGCTAACACTAACGTTTGTTTCTTGTGCTCTTGTGTGTGTTGTCATCAAACAGATTTTCTAATCCTTTTTGCAGAGCATCATTTGGTGAACCCGACGCGAATCGAACACCAAAAAGATCAACTTTTTTTTTTAACCAATAACATGTTTGAATGTTGAAAATGTCACACAGGTTGCGCTTTTGACACTGTTTTGGTGCGTTTGATATTATTTTGGCGCTATTCACCCTGTTTCAGTGTTTTTTCCTTCTCTGTCTTTCCCTTTCTTTTAGTGCGTTTGTGTTAAATAGTGCCTCTGTTCAAACGCAGACTAGCGCTATTGTAACAAAATGTTGTACAAATCATCTTGTAACAAAAAAAAAAAAAATTAGGCTTGTAGAAGCCCACCAAATAGGCGGATTTTACTAACTATTTTTCTCTATTATGCAGATTTAAATTAGATTAAAAAGTAGATTTATATTTTTTACTAACTTGTTTTTTGAAGTTGGTTTTAAAAATGAATTCACTTTTTATTTTGGTTTAAAATTAACTTCACATTTCAAATTTGGGCTTTTAAAAAAGAATCACACATTTGTTTGGGGCTCTTAAAAAAAATTTTATTGTTCCAAGGTAAAAAGAACCACAAACTTATACAAAACAACTTTATTTCTTGCAAGTTAGGAAACAAACTTCGTTTTGGTGCTTAAAATCAACAAAACAAAATTTATTTTCTTGCATCAACTTAAAAGAAATTTACAATCAACACTTTGTTTTGGGCGATCTAAAAAGAACAATCCATTTTTCTTTCAAGCTCAAAAACAATTTTACTTCAAGCAAGACGTGTTTTCAATTCAGTTGACTAGGATTTCAAAGTTCCTAGTTTACAAAATATTTTGCCTTTGAAAATTAAAAAGAACACCATGATTGTTGGAGCAACATCTCCAAATAGTTAGATCACATTGCAATGGCAGATTAAAAAGAACAAGTGTTTTTCGTGCTTGGCACACTTGTGCAAAGAGTTGGTCGAGTGGTCCTACTTCTAACACACACTATCCTCTCCCTTGACTTTCGTGGTCCTAGGTGCAAGAGAAAAGTGTTAGTAACACTCAAAATTTTATCTTTTTAAGAGAGGCCTGCCAAGAGACACATCACTCTTGGGAACGACCTCGAGCAGTAAATCCTTTGAGCCGCTATAGAAATTAGGTGTGAGCGAAAGCTGTAGCCTTGGGTATAGCTGTTCCTACAGTGTAACTGGCCGAAAGGACAAATGGGCCCCACCACCAATTACAAGGCTCTTAAGTGAGTCACTGCAGAATGAACTTATGTCCAAAAACATTGAACATGACTAAACACCTTTAAATAGTATCCCACCCGTTCTATTGATTGAGGATATTTGAGATATAATTTAGTGCAAGAGCATAGATGGTTTTGCTCCCAAGATACTCACCATACATATTTCCTTGAGTAGAAACATAGCTTTTTGAAAAGTCACTTGTGGCTTGATAAAAGTGGTGACTCCCCCATCATAGGGATCATCTATTTGTTATGCTCGCGCAAGACTTAGTATATCACTTCCTTACCTGCCACGGCGGGATTCATAAGGTATGTAATACCAAAGTCGAAGAAATATCAAGATGTGGGCTAAATTTATCACAACTGGCCATTTGACCTTAGTGATAAAAAGTGTTTGAAGTGTGTTTGTTTTACAGACCTAGTGCAAATTGAGCTGACTTCAGGCTTTGGAAATACACCTTAAAATACATCTAAAAAAAAGGGTCATATACAAGTCCAAGGATTGGGTTGATCTAGACCCATACTCATTTGTGCCTTTGGGGGCAACATTCTTGTGTTTGTGTGCTTGCTTTGTTTTCTTGTCAAAGAAAAATCAGAAAAATCAATCCCAAAAACAAAGTATTCATCCAACATTTCTCAAAAACAAACAAAAATAACAAAAACAAAGTGCAAAACAAAAAAGAGTCAAAATTTTATGACCATTCTTCACATCTTGCGAAAGAAGAAGCATCATCAGAATATCAACTTGAAAAGAAGACCATTAAGCTGAAAGGCTTTGATCAAAAGAAGGAAGTTCTTCTATATAAATAGACAAATCTTTGTCTCACATAGAGTTTTTCTGCGTCACATACGTCTCTACCTTCAAGGAAAAACAAACGAATTTGATTTCGAATCATTGAACCGCAGAGCCTTTATGCAATATAGAGCTCTGAGTTATTACAAAAATCAAGGAGGAAAGATTAATCCCAACTTCTTCCCAAACGTCTGTATCACATACAACACAGCTCGAGAAATACCACCAACACCCGAAAGGGAAGAGATAGAGTTTGTCCCATTTGTAACACAAAGTTTTTATTGAAGTTGAAAACATTTTCATCCATCATCTCACTCATACATCATCACTTCATCATCAATCCGTCCCAACTCTCAAAACATTAAGAGGTTCTTGTCCCAAGTTCTCTTTTAGATATTGCTTGAAATCAAACACATCACATCACTTTTTAGATTGTTTCTACATCTAGGATAAGCTCATCCTAAGAGACACATCTACGCAGGGTAAAACTAGTTCATGAGTGAATCCTCTCTTTACTAGGTAGTCAAAATCTGTAACACATCTCAGATTTCTCTACACCTTATCACATCCAAACTCCTCAAAACAAACAAGCAATTCAAAGAAGGAATTTCGGTTACATCTACCTTAAAGTGTTAGGGATCCCCATACAACACAAATCACCAACCATCAATCTTTCATTTCATCGACAACTCATCATCATCTTCAATCAACTTCAACAAAAACTTGCAAGCAAAATGGCTCAAACCCAATCACGGTCAAAGCAACGAGAAATAAAATTGAGGAAGAAGAAGACGAAAATCTCAATGAATTTCAAGAAGCACTTGGAGGAAATATAAATGATGAAAACCCAAGTACTCCCACTCCTTCAACAATCGAAAGGGTTCAGCATAACCCTCACTTTAATAGATTGTTTGATGAAATACTCAGGAGTGCGGATGCTCACTTCTTAAAACTCGCTCAAGAAAGAGCCAAACTCCCCTCTGACTTTGATCTTGCCCAATTAAGACAAGCATCAGAAAGACAAAGTCACCATGAGGAGGAAAGAGGTAGAAATCACATCAGATATAACATTCCTCGAGGTAACCCACCACCTCCTCCTCCAAATGAAATGGAGATGTTGCGGCAACAAGTCAAGAATCTCGCCCAACAACTTCATAGTGGTGTTAAGACCAATCAATTCTCACTTAACGACATTTGTCCCTATCCTTTTGATAGGAATCTTTATATGCCACCCTTTCCACGCGGGTTCGAAACACCAAAATTCAAAAAATATAGAGGAAAGGGAGATCCTCGTGATCATGTCAGAGAATTTCATTCTGCTTGTCTTGAAGTGGCATATGAAGACACATACCTAATGCGCCTTTTTCCCCAAAGCTTGGGAGGAACAACCACATCATGGTTTTCTCGACTACCAGGTGGCATTAGAACATTTGAGGAACTCATCCAGAAGTTCCTAGCTCATTACTCTCATAACATTGAATGCGACATCACCATGGCTGATCTGTGCAATACTAAACAAAAACCAGGTGAACAATTCTTAGTATTTCTGCAACGATGGCGTCAAATGTCTAGCAGACGTTCTCTTCAGTTACCTGATCGAGAACTAGTGGAAATTTTCATTTCCAACTTAAACGAAGAAATGGAATTTCACCTGGATGTCAAAGACACAGAATCTTTTAACGATATGATCACCAAGGGTTTAAAGTGTGAAAGGGCACTCATCAAGAAAGGACTCATCAAAATCTTTAATGAACCAAAAGATGGTCCTCGCACACGCTTCAATAGTGATAAACCAAGCTTCTGGAACAAGAACAAGAATATCGTCAACGATGGGGTTGTGGATGCTCGAACTATCCAAAATGCACAACTTGTGGTTCGATTTGCAGGACAAAATCCTCTGCCACAGAATAACACAAATGTTCCTTCCAATCAAGGTCGCATCACATCTCATGATGAACCAAGACCTCGTCAGCAAAAACAGAAACGCACATACACTCCCTTAGGGGAACCCATTGAAACTGTCTTGCGACAACTCATTTCTCAGAATTTGGTCACTCTACCTAAACTATCAAACTACGAGCCTCAGGTCAAACCGACATGGTGGAGAGATACTGAACACTATGAATTCCATCAAGGAAGAGGGCACAAGACAAGTAATTGTCACCGATTGAAAGATCTCATTCAGGATCTAATTGATCGAAGAGAAATTGAAATTGAAGGACATAACCCAAAAACAACCAATAATGATCATTTGATGTTCAAAAATCCACTTCCATCACAAGATCAAAGGGGTCCTTTCACTTCCCGGCGAGGCACGGATACCACTAATTATACACAGGCTGCGTATAACTATACTGTAAATCACCTGTATGATGCCAGTGAACAAATTGCAACTATAACCTTCAAAAATCCCACCTCAAATTGCAATGTTGTTACACATCGTGGCAAGGTCACCATCAAGGCAGCTCCACAGGGCACCACCTCCATCCCAAAGCAGTACAATCTTGTGGAACACTTAGATAAAATGCCTGCGCTTATATCCATTTTAGAGCTATTGCGCCTATCGCCATCTCATAAAACAATCTTGGATCAAGCACTCCAAGAGGCGTCAGTACCTGCAAACCTGAATACGGACCAATTTCAAGCCATGGTTGGAACTCTAAAGTCATCACCTTGTCTCACTTTTTCCGAAAGTGACAACTCTTCCTTCCAACAACCTCATAATGCTTCGCTACACATTGAAGGCTTTATCAACCAACACAGGATCAAGCGAGTCTTGATAGATAATGGAGCAGGCCTAAACATTTGTACACTACAGTTGGTCACAACATTGGGATATGCAATAGAATCAGTGGACCCTCGCAAGAAGATCACCATCAAGGCCTATGATGATGCAGAGCGTTCATCCAAAGGAGCTGTGGTACTACCAATCCGAGTGGGCCCTGTGGTAAAGCACATCATCTGTCAGGTTCTGGACCTTCCTCTACCATATAATCTATTATTAGGGAGACCTTGGATACATTCCATGCAAGCTGTTCTATCTACCTACCATCAATGTATCAAGTTCCCACATAACGGTACAGAGATCACAATCCTGGGCGATGCAAATCCCTTTGCATTTTGCCATAATATCAGCCATCAACCAGAAATTACTGTTCCTAATAATAGGGAAGCCATTTCCTCCACATCATATGTAAGTCCCGCCTCTCTTGCCAGTTCGAACACCCCTATACCCAAGCAAGAAAAGCTTAAGATGAAAGTAGCAGAGGAAGGTCCTGGAGAATACAACTTGAGTCAGCTCTTTTGTGTGAGACAAATGCCCACTTCTCCTAGAACACATGGTAAACCACAGCAGTTATTCCAGCAACCACTAATCACGCCAGCATGTGCCTTGACGCCTTTCGTCTTTGGAAAGAGTCAAGAGGAAGAGACACAAGATGAGGACCTAGCGGAATGGATCTATAAAGATCCCATCACCATTGATAAACTGCAAGTTACACTTCCTACAGAACAGTATGGCAAAGGCCTCCTCATTATGCAAAGAATGGGATATGATGGTCAGAGTGCTTTGGGATACTGCAAACAAGGACGACATGAACCTCTACTACCAGAATGTAAGTCCAAAGGTAATACAGGCCTAGGCTTTGAAAAAGAGATCCTTCCTAAACTCAGATTCAAAGGAAAACCCATCAAACCATTTTGCCCACCTACTGCAAAGAGGACACCTTTCATAATCAAAGCACCATCAAGCACTATCCCCACTGCCCCATCGAGGCTCACAACCCCACCGCAACCGTCATCAATATCATTCATCCCACCAAATGAACCAGTAATCCCATCAACAACACCATTTGTAGCAACAACTGTATCAGAACCCGCAGCAGCATCTATGGCACCAACCATTCCAGCAGAAGCCACTAAATCAACACTGCTGATACTTCCAGTAACAAATCCTTTAATCCCCATCACGGTTCCTACAGCACCGATCACTACAAAGATACATAAACCAATCACACCTATCGTGTTTAACTCCAAAGACATCCCAGTATGGTATAGCAATCGGATGCTGGAGAGTGATTCAGAGACTGACTCACATGAGTGGGAATTTGATTCTGTACAGCTTAACACTTCAAATGAGGAAGACACATCACCACCTCTGCCACGCAAAGACATCCCTGTTTACGGAGAAGCACAGATAAAGACCACTTGGGTACCTGAGCTAGAAATATCTTCCACAGACCCTACATCTCATCCTACGCCTGATTCTGACAGGGAGAGTACCATCAATGACCTTCACCACACTGTCTTAACCCTCACTGATACATCTCCCACACTTAACCTAATCGATGAAGTAATGCCCATTATCCACCCTGAACTCATCGAATGGAACCAACCAAATCCCCCATGTCTTGACCTCTTCCAAAACGATGAGGCTATCATTGACTTTTTGGAATTAAAGGATAATCTACCAAGCAGGGATCACAAAGCTGGATTCGCCATTGAACATAATAGCGCAACATACTTCGGGGCGGATGCCAAACCCTTCAGCTACAAAAACATAACAATAAAACATGGATCTTCCAATGAAAACCACACTGTGGTGCTGTTTGATTCGACAAAAGTAAAAAGAAAGAGCGTATCCAATGGTGAAAACCTCTCTGAGGCGCCTGAGGATGAAGGGTTTGACATTCTCCCTGCTAGTACACAATAGGAACGATCAACGATTCTCATCGAGGAAACCAATGAATATAATGTGGGGACTCCTGAAAATCCTCATATTATACATCTGGCATCTCTTCTCACTCCAAAGGAACAACCTAAATTTATAGAGTTATTCCAGCATTGTCAGATCAACTTTGCATGGTCATATGCAGACATGCTTGGGCTTGATCCGGATTTAGTTATGCATCACCTCACAGTAGCAGAAGGAGCCAAACCTGTCAAGCAAAAAATTCGTAAGATGCATCCCCAGATTGCAGTGCTAGTCAAAACAGAACTCAAGAAACTCCTGGATGTTGGTTTCATTAGACCAATTGATTATACAGAATGGATCTCCAATATTGTGCCAGTTGGCAAACCAAAAGGGGGCATCCGCATTTGTATTGACTTCAGAGATATGAATAAGGCATGTCCTAAGGATGATTTCCCCCTACCAAATATCGACATCATAGTGGATTTGACAGCAGGACATGCGATGATTTCACTCATGGATGGCTTTTCAGGATACAATCAAATAAAGATCGCATCAGAGGACCAACATAAGACAACCTTCACATGTCCATGGGGCACATACTGCTGGAATGTAATGTCTTTTGGTCTAAAGAATGCAGGAGTGACCTATCAAAGAGTGATGACCACCATCTTCCATGACATGATGCATACTATGATGGAAGATTATGTGGATGACTTACTAGCAAAATCACTCATTAGAGATGGGCATCTCCACATCTTAGATAAAATCTTTGATAGACTGAAACAATACCATGTTCGACTCAACCCAAAGAAATGTGTCTTTGGAGTGACCTCCGGGAAGCTTCTAGGATACATTGTCTCAAGCAAAGGCATTGAGGTCGTTCCAGCAAAGGTTAAGGCAATAATGGACATGCCACCTCCAAGGAATATCAATCAGCTAAGAACACTACAAGGACGGCTTCAATCCATCCGCAGATTCATTGCACAATTGGCTGATAAGTGTCACCCATTCACACACCTGCTACACAAGAACATCCGCTTTTAGTGGGATGACAAATGCCAACAAGCATTTCAGGTGCTTAAAGACTATCTCATGAATCCACCATTACTGATGCCACCAGATTCAAGTAGACCGTTGTTACTTTATATCTCAGCAACAAGTACAGCATTGGGTGTACTACTGGCACAACATAATGTAGAAGGCAAAGAGTGTGCTGTATACTACATCTCTCGCACACTGGTTGGCTATCAACTCAATTACACACCTATTGAGCGAGCTTGCCTAGCAGTAATCTTAGCAGCCACTAAACTGAGACACTATCTATTAACACACAAGGTACAACTCATCGCAAAGATTGATCCACTCAAGTACTTACTTAGCAAAGCAGCATTGACAGGCCGCTTGGCCAAATGGGTGATGATTCTAAGTGAATTTGACATTGAGTATGTGGACCGTAAAGCTATCAAAGGTCAAGTTATTGTAGATCAGTTGGCCGATGCACCACTCATAGGCGATCATCCTCTCATTTCCAATTTTCCAGATGAAGAGATATTCATGATCACAGAAGCACAACCATGGAAACTATATTTTGATGGTTCATACACTAGGCATGGCTCGGGGGCAGGCATTCTGTTTATCACACCTCAAGGTGATAGCATCCCGAAGTCTTACAGGCTCACATTTCCATGCACAAACAACATAGCAGAATATGAGGCTTTGATCACAGGACTCAGACTAGCTATACAATGGAAATTAAAAGAACTACAAGTATATGGCGACTCACAACTGGTCATTCGACAAGCAACAGATGAATATCAGACCAAGGATGATAAACTCATGCCATACAAGCAAATGGTGGACAATCTAAAGACATCATTTATTACTATCACCTTTGAGCAGATACCAAGAGATCAGAATCGAGCTGCTGATGCTATGGCTACTATCGCATCTCTACTAGATCTTCCGTAGAATTCAACACGCTACGAGTTCTTGGTAGAACAACTTTGGATTCCCGCTTATGATATCCCCGAATCCGAAATGATATGTCGCCTTGTCGGTTCTGAATCCCCATGGTATGGTGAGTTCTACACCTATCTCCGCGATCACACCCTTCCTCCCAACCAATCAAATAACCAACGAAAAACCTTCATTCGCCAAACTGCTCGATATACCATTATTGCCGAAACCCTATACCGACGTAGTCTTGATGGCACTCTCCTTCGATGTCTAGAACAAGATGAGATAACAAAGGCTTTGGAAGAGGTACATGAAGGAATTTGCGGGACTCATGCAAGCGGTCCATCACTAGCCAAAAAGATCATGCGAGCTGGATACTATTGGCCATCTATGGAAAAAGATTCTTACTACTTTGTCAAGAAGTGCAAGAAATGTCAAATTCATGGTGACCTGATACATGCACCAACCCAGGAACTGCAACCAATCACAACACCATGGCCTTTTTGTCAATGGGGCCTTGACCTTGTGGGTAAGATTCATCCATCTTCATCCAACGACCATAAATTTATTATTACCACCACTGAATATTTCACCAAGTGGATCAAAGCTGTTCCACTTACCCAAATCACCGGCAAGCAGATCGCCTCATTCATCCTCAATTACATCATCTATCGATATGGTGTACCCATGTCCATCATCACAGATAACAGTCTTCCTTTCAAAAATCAGGATGTCCATGAACTTTGTGAGAAATTTCATATCCAACACCGCTTTTCCACTCCCTATTACCCACAAGGCAATGGTCAGGCTGAAGCATCCAATAAAAACATATTGAGGATCCTAAAGAAGACAGTCAATGATGTTGGCCGTGATTGGCATGTTCAATTGAATCCAGCGCTATGGGCATATCGAACTAGCATTCGAACCCCTACAAGTGCAACTCCTTATTCATTGGTCTATGGTGCAGAAGCTATCTTGCCTATTGAGGTTGAGATACGATCATTACGGGTTTCCTTGCACAATCTCATCGATGACGAAGCCTACAGAGTATCCCGTCTTCAGGACTTAGAGTTACTAGATGAGAAGTGACAAGCTGCATACAATCACCTCAAAGCCTATCAGCAGCGCATGAGTAGAAGCTACAATCACCGAGTTAGATCTTGTACATTTGAGGTAGGTGATCTTGTTCTTCGAGAAAATCCTCGCAACCAACCAAACAGAGAACATCAAGGCAAGTTTGAATCAAACTGGTTGGGCCCATATGTTGTCACTGCTGTATTCGGGTCTGGGGCATATCAGTTGGCTACATCAGATGGAGAACCGCTCGCAGATCCAATCAATAGCATGCACCTCAAACGGTTTTATACCTAAGGTATACAGAGCATCAGGCTCCCCTACATATCAGAAAATATCAAAAACATTCAGAAAATGTCCTAAAGAAAATACCAAAACATTCAAAAAAAGTAAAGAAAAATCATGCATCCAAACGGTGAACAACCACTCCGGTGGCACCTTGGGTAAGTGCGATGGTGAAAACTTGGCAAACAGGCGCCACTCGTAAGGGCTATGGCTCCATTATCTTTTCAGACTTGTTGCGATCACATTTACTTCATACATACATCCATCCATCCAAAGCCATGGCTTGTTATTCATCTGTCATTAAGAAAGTACTCCACGCGTCTAGCATCCCACCTTTTCATAGTCAGGTCTAAAAACTGGGGGCAATACCCTTAACCTATTGATGGAAGTGGATTCTACATTGTCTTATGTGTCATTACGCTCTTCATTCAGGTAATCATCAAAAATATCAAAAACATTAAAAAATGTCTCAACAAAATCCAAAAACATTCAAAAATGTTTCACAAAATCCAAAAACATAGGAAAAACCATCAAAAATCACCCAAAAACATGGCAACACCTTGTACATATTCATTCGAGCAGATGCAAAACAAACATTGCGACATACTTAACAAAATGACCATTTATCAATCAAACCAAACAACATCAACACTCAAAATTGTCTTCAACAAGGATGCATCCTTCCTTACAAAAACAAAGACAAGATGACATTTTCTTTGACAAGAAAATTCTGTTTACACTATCAAATACTTGGTTGATTTATGGTCTAGTAATTTATATTAGGATATTTCAGCATTGTTTTGTATCGTTTGCGCATTACTTCCGATGAAGTTCTGGGGCATGTACTAATGGTGTCTACGTGGGAAGTTCACTAAGCTACGTGATCTTATGCAAAATGCAGTCATAGATCACTACGGCTTGCTGACTACAGTGTATACCTCGACCATATGAGCATGAACCATTACCAAGGATCCATATTCTTTATTCTTTATGTATATACTGTTTGTTTGCAGGTACAATTCTCTTTCTTTGGTTCCTCCTACCTCATCCAAACTGGATAAAGGTTTTATCTCTTATTACGGTATGCACTTGTCTCAGGATATGATCAACCTAAGATCAAGGAGGACGATCCAAGTCATGCATGAAAGAAGATAATCCTTGTCTGTTCTGCAAGCAATACTCTGGTCAACTTGATCCATTATATCAAGTTGCTTGTATTAACTTGCTATATCAAAATCCATGTAAGAAATACTCTGGTCATCTTGAATCTTTATGTCAAGTTGCTTGTATTTTCTTACAACATTTTAAAGCTCAATGATGAAAAATAAAGCACCATGGATCGTCATTCCATCTCATCTGTATATATTGCATTTCATTGCATTCCACCCATCCCTACATTCATAATAGTTGCATATCATGCATACATAGTCATAATAATGCATACTCTATTTTACTCATCTTCTTCCATAGGACTCGGTCCTAGTCCTCCATATCTTCTATCTAACATCAAATCCCCCCTCACCCTCCCTATCTCGATTATCAACATCATCCTAATCCCTTCATCGCTTCCCATCCTCACTCATCCACAAAATTAAGCTAGTTACTTTGTCTACACAGATACATCGACTCCCACACACCTAGACTATCAACAGATACTCTGATCAAGTATCTTCGGGTCTCAACAGGTAATCGATTATGGCAGACCTAGACTACAACAGGCATTTATCATAATGACCTAGTCTCAACGGGGCTGCCATGATTCCCCACAACCATCCATCACACACACATACATATCAATTGATCAACCAATCAAACACAATCCAACGGACAATTACATCAATTGTCTACGTCTTAACGAGTGTTTTGCTTCATATACCTTGACTTCATCGAGCAATTACATCAATTGTGTAAGTCACATCAGGTCACTTTGATTCACTTACTCAGACTTTATCATGTCCAAGCGACCAACTGACATCAACTGTCACGCTTTGACTTGACCGAGGCAATTAAACCGATTGCACCAGATTGTCCAACCAATTTTGATCAATTGTATAGCATCAATCCAAACCCCACACTACATCTGCTATGTATCTCTTGCATGACCTCAGGGTACTCGCTGGCTTGTTGTTTCTTCATATTCACTCCATTTTCTCCCATTCTTTCATCATTAGTTCTAATTTCTTCTATTCTACCTCCCCTCCACTTTTCATTCTTTTTTGAGAGATCGCCCGATTTTTCAAAAAAATTCGGCCCATCTCTCGAGGGGGCATACCACCCATTAAATTTACATTTTATGGGGCATTTCTTCACACCTATTTTTCTTTCTTTGAAATGACGCGATAAAACCGCACCGTCTCAAAAAGGGGCAAATGTAGTCACATAAATCTGTCCACTTAATTAAATGAATACTTAGTATTTATTTGATTATTTAACCATCAATTAATAATTAATTAAATTAATATTTAATTAATTCATCTTAACCCTCTTCTCTTATTAATTAAATAAATTATTCAATTTATTTGATTTAATTCACTTAACCAAATTCAGACCATTAATTAAATAAATAAATCATATTTATTTAATTAAATATTCTCTCACATTTAAATAAATTAATATTTATTTAAATCCCCCAAAATCCCACCTCTCACATTTAAATAAATTAACATTTATTTAAATCACCTTTATCCTCTACCCACTTGCATTTTCCTACAAAAGCAAGTTGCACAATTATTTTAAATAAATAACTTATTTAAATCACCTTTATCCTCCACCCACTTGTATTTTCCTACAAAAGCAAGTTGCACAACTATTTTAAATAAATTATTTATTTAAAAGCCTATTTATCCTCACCCACTTGAAACCTTTAATGGTTTCCCTTAAAGTCTTCAAACTTGATGGCTTCCTTCTATAGTCTTCTTAAGCCTTTAATGGTTTCCCTTAAAGTGTTCTTAAGACTTTAATGGTTTTCCTTAAAGTCTTCAAGCCTTTAATGGTTTCCCTCAAAGTCTTCAAGCATTTTAATGCTTTATCTTCATTTTTCTCATTTAAATAAATTAATATTTATTTGAATATTTATCCAAATGCAAATTACACCATTTAATTGAAATAAATGATTTTATTTTAATTGAAAATACCAAAATTTCTCCCACTTGCATTTTCCTACAAAATCCACTTGCATGCCTAAACCCCTTCTAGAATTTTCTAATCACTTCTAAATAACCTAACCCCTTCTCTAAACTTTGTCACATTCCTAAGCAAAAGGGAAGTCACTTCTCAAACCCTCAAAGTCTTTGATAACCATTAAAGGCTTTCAACCTTCAACCACTAAATGGCTCAAAGTCTTTGATAACCATTGAAGGTTTTCAACCTTCAACCACTTAATCTCCAAAGTCTCCAATAACCATTAATGGTAACCTCAAACCCTTCCACATGGTTAAAACATTTGTTTTGACTCAACCTCTACCCAACCCAAAGGTCTCATCAGGCCATTAATGCTTTGACCATGATTATCTCTTAAAACATTTGCACAAAGGTTTATCCTTAGATTAACTCTTAATCCAGTGGGTAATCTTAATTTGGACTTGACCCTTAGCCTCTAGATAACCATGAGGTCTTCTCAGGCCTTTAATGCCTCCAACCTCTTCTCTCAACCCAATCCTATGTTGACACTTGTCACCATTTTATTGGTGCCAATTGTGCACATGGATCCCCAACTTTCAAACTTGGCCCTTGATTAAACCATTCAATCTTAACCCTTCATTTCCCCATTTCTTCTATAAATAGAACCCTTCTCCTTAAGCAAAAGGAAGCATTTAGAGTATTGTTGTTATACTGGCATTAGCATAGAGCTTTTTCATAGCATCACTATCTACACTTGCATAGTATTTGCTTATCATATTCAACCATCTTGAATCTCCATATGGCATCCATGGCTAGTGCTAAAAGCTGAGAGCTACACTCATTTGGGACTTGGAGAGAAGAGGAACAAGGGAGGAACAACTATGAACATCTTGATTAGCTATTTTATTCTATGTTTATATGCTTTCTATTTCATGCTTAATATCTCTCTTGATATGCCTGTTTAGGATAATCTTTTGTTGCTAACACTAACGTTTGTTTCTTGTGCTCTTGTGTGTGTTGCCATCAAACAGATTTTCTACTCCTTTTTGCAGAGCATCACAATTCATCATGCTTATAATTTACTTTGAATTCTCAAAAGGTATATATGCACAATGGCATCTTCAGCAACCACCTCTGAATCGACAGACCACTCCACCATTGATAATTTGGTAAGCTAAATTATCAAAGCTTTTCAAAATGCAAAGCTTTTATGCTCTTTTTTGGGACAATTCATCTCTCTTTTCCATACCATCCTTTTCATTACTACGTGCATCCTTTTTTCATAGAATACTGCAAAAGTAAGTGCATACTCTATAGATAACATAGCTTGATTCCATACTTTACTGACACAAGCTTTACATTAACAAGTAACGAAATATATAAGTTGTTTGCCATTAAAATTAAATCCTCTATATTCATATTATTTTTTGTAGGCAAAAACCCAAGAGTATGTCCCTGCCCCTTTTGTAATTCAATCTATCAATGCTGGGGATGACCTTCCTTCAGCATTGCTACAAGTTTTGTCATTTCAGAAAATGCAAAACAACACAGATGATACTAACAGACATAAATTAGTGTTATCTGATGGCACATACATGCAGTTGGCAATCTTGCCTTCTAAATATGCTACTTTGATAGATTCAGATATTGTAAAAATGGGCACGATAGTCCAGTTATCGAGTTATACATGCCGATACATATGGAACACAAGGCAGGAAATCAACTATGGTTATTAAATACAATATATTTCATCTTTTTAAAATTTTGTTTATGTATAATCAGCAGTAATTTAAAAAGAAGTCTTCTTGTTTTCATAGGACTATTGTAATACTTAGTCTGGAAGTGAAACAAAGTGATTGTTCGTTCTTTGGTAAACCAGTATACCTGTTCAAAGAACAAGAACCAGAAATGATGTATGAGGATAGACCGTCAACATCTAAACGATCTCTTCAGTTTGCCACTAAATTGTCATCCCCACAAACAACAACTTCTGAAAATATAAGTCCTATCAAAACTTTGAATCCATACCAAAATAAATGGACAATCAAAGGGAGAGTTACTCATAAACGGCCTATTAAGGCATATAGCACAACCACAAAAAATGGCCATGTCTTTAGCTTTGATATTGTTGATTGTGAAGGTTCTGAAATTAGAATTACATGTTTTGATGAGATAGCTAAGTTACACTCTAACTGTGTGGACATAGATTCACATTATCTTATTTCAACGGGATCTATTAAGGAGGAAAATGCAAGGTACAACAAACTAAACAGTCATTTAAAAATCACCTTGTCTGATGCATCCATACTAAAACGCTGCACCAATGAAGAACAAGCAGATCAACAAGGTCCTCCTTTCACGCACATTAATGAATTGTTTTATCTAACAAATAACACGTTGGTTGACATAATTGGCCTTGCTCTATATGTTGGAGATATCATTCCAATACACATAAAAGATGGCAGCCAAACACACAAACGTGTTGTGAAAATTAGTGATCTATCTAATTCAACAATTGACATCAACCTATGGGGTCCAACGACAGTACAAAATGGCTTAGAATTGAAAAATATGTTGACCAATGATAGTGTCGTTATCCTTGCTTTACGTAATGCTCGTGTTGGCTATTTCAATGGGAAGCTTATAAACATAACAGCTGCAAGCACATTACATATCAACCCAACTTTTCCAGAAGCAGAGCATCTAACGTTAAAAGGAAAGGACCCTTTGCTTGTTGTACCCTTTTTGCAGAAACTATCCACATAGATGGTAAATATATTAGAATGACTATTTCTTCAATCCGTGAGTGGATGAGCATCAAACTAGAAACAATTTAGACAACTTTGCTAGTTGTTCTGCGCTTTGTAAACATAACTGACCAAAATTTCTACTACGCCACCTGGCCACTAATAGTCAATGGAAGGCCTTGCAAAAAAAATGTACACAACAAGTTGATGATTCTTGGTTCTACTCTAGATGTCAAATGACTATGCAAGACTGTAATTATAGTCACCTCTTGCCACTAAAGTTACAAGATGCCACAGGTACTCTATGGGCCACTGCATTTGATGAGGGTAGCATTCAGTTGGTACAGAAAACTGCAAAACAGCTTTGTGCACTACAAAATGATGTAACAACAACAGACACAACTTCCTCAGTGATTAAGAGACAACTATCACATCACTATTCATTCACACTGCTGGTTTCCACAGAGACATATAATTCAGAAACAAAGATGAAAGTGACAGTCAATAAAGTTGCTCCTGTTGACTTCAAAGCTGAGTGTGATGCACTGCTTGCAGAAATTGGCCGCCTAAGTACATAGGCTTAGAATTATAATGCATCTTTTTGAATTATTAAACTTTCAGTTTATATTACAATTATACCATTAGCTAATTTACATATTTAATAATTTTAGATATACAAACAATTACGTTTTACGAACACAACGCTGCTTCTATAAATATCTATATGTACATTTCTTACATCTAGCTCTTATCTCTTTGAAAGTTTTCCCTCCCGACATAAGTTATTTGCACTCATACTCATTACTTTTAAATGTGCTAGACTCTATCATGTTTCCACAAAATTTATACATATATGCATGTATATCATTTTTTTCCTAGTCTAATATCTATTTATATAACTATACAACACCACAATTATTCATACTTATAGAATTCCACAAATATACAACTATAGTTATATATATACATAACTATATATAAGTATTCATAGTTATAGTCTTTTTTGATATACGCATATGTAGTTATATATGTGCATATGTTCATATACAAAACTTTGGATTTTTAAATGATATGTATATAACATCTGTATATGTATGGATACATTTGTATGTATCAAAAATTACTATATATATTCATAGTCTTAGTTTTTTTTATATATACATGTGTAGTTATATATGTGCATATGTTTAGATGCAACACTTCAAATATTGAATTCATATGTATATATACATATATACATACATGTATATTTATCAGAAATTACTATAACTATGAATATCTATTTTACAATAGTACTTTTGAAAAACCAAATTGCTAACAACAACAACTCAACGCAGAACAACGCTACTATATAAATATGTGTACATATAAGTTGATTGTATGAGAGCAACAAAGCAACAAAACAGATCACTAGACATAGAAATAAACACAACAAAAGTACTTTACATACAGAACAAATCCTCTAAAATCACATTACCATAGATGCAGCAATTTTCAAATCTCATACATTCTTGATACATAATTCAGAGTTAACTACCTTCAATCATGAAAATTCTGACATCCCTGTGCTCTCTTTCAAATATTAGATATCTATCCAGCCTTTCCCTCAAGAAATTGATGCAATCAAATTGAAGAGAAGCCAGACCAATAAAAACTACTATGCAAAAAACAGAGTCGATATCTCCAAGAAACGACAACTGAAACGTTATGCACTACAAAGACCTTGCAATAACTCAGGAAAGTTATTAGAAACAAAGAAGAATGATCTTGAGCAAATTAATCTCAATCGAATATATTCTACTGCTCCTGAACTTGCTGTCAAAAGTGCTTCATTTCAAAATACATTGTGTAATTTCCGCAAAAAGACTGATATGTTGGAGGTCACACACCCATGTTCTGTTTGCAAAGAAATGTATGTGGGCATGACTATTAAAAAAGTCAATCATGTACTTATGTGAATGAGATGTTCTGGTGAAAAAGGCCTGCACCGCTTCTCATTATCAAACAATATGGACCCAGGTGAGCAACCTTCTATTTTAAAGTGTCTCTCACGAGTAGAAGAAATGCTCATATCAATGATTGCTCCTGTTTTACAAGTAACACATGCAAGGGGAGGGCAATACAAATATTCTGGTCATACAATAAACTTCCCACAAGATATTTCTAGAATTGCAATAACATTACCTCACCATATTAAGCAATTAGAAATTATAATTATACGGAGAACCAATTTGCAAGGATTAACTTATGACTGTTACATGAATAGATTTCACGTCATGAATGCATTGACTTACAAAATCAAACATGATCAATACTACAAGGATGTAGTCATTGATCCAGATGCAGTGCATCTATTGCCAGAGCAAACTACTGACATCACAGACCTACTACATTCAATCCATTCTGTAGAAGAAGATCTTGTTCAAGATACTTCCACTCTGGTGAATATTAACAATGAAGACCAAATCGGGAGAATAGTTCCTCATTTATTCCACAACTACCATCATCAATACCAGAACTTGATGCAATCAAAAGCATCCAACATCTAGATAACAACAACAACAACGTTGTTCCTTGGATACAAATTAGTTCATCACCTATCAATGAGTACAATACCGAGGGTCTCCTTTCCATGGCATTCCCAACACTATTCCCTTCTGGAATAGCTTTACCACTACAACAAAGAACAAGGCAAGTACATTTACATGAATATGCTTTGCACCTGATCAAATATTCTGATCAAATATTTGGGCAATGTGTTCGCTTTAGATATTATATCTACAATCTTATGATGAGACATCGATCCCAACAATCAGCCACTGTCTTCATTAAGACTAATCTACAAGATAGTTTTCCATACAATCTCCATGGTCTAAAAGAACACTTACCAAATTATATCATGCGATATGCAACCTCATTGCGTGGTACATGAGCATTTTGGAGCAAGTCCCGACGTGACCTTACATCAATGATAGAACAATTAGGTGCACCTACACTATTCTTCACCTTAAGTTCAGCCGATACAAAATGGCTAGACTTGCATAAGTTATTGCCCAAAACAAAGTCACTTGCTATTCCCAACACCAGAAGACAATTTACTGAAAGTTTGGTCAATAATCCCCACATTACAGCTTTATACTTACACTTAAGATTTCAAATCTTTCGTGATGAAGTTATTGTCAAAGAACTGAAAAGCATTGACCACTGGTACAGATATGAATGGCAACACTGAGGATCTGCACATATACATGGATTAATTTGGTTGGAAGGAGCACCAAATGTTGATAACCTTGACTGGTCAAATCATGCAAGTATCCAATCAGTTAAACACTTCTTTAACTAGTACATCACAACCTGGAACCCACGTCCTGAAGATGCTCGCTTGAACAGGCAATATATGCTTGCATTTTCATATCCATGTCTTGCAGATACAGACATCATATCCAAGTCAGATCCTTGCACTAATTATACTGAGTTACTGAATGTTGTTCAATGACATACAAAGTGTTCAGAGTATACCTGCTTGAGGAAAAAAAACTCAACCCTTCAATGCCACTACAAAGCCCCTTGGGCTGAATAACCTGAATCCTCATTGATGTTAGACCACAACAACAATGCTTCATACAAACTATTGAGGAATGATGATCATCTCAATGTACAGAATCCAACAATGCTCGCCATATGGAGGGCTAATGTTGACTGTCAGCCTGTCTGCTCCAAAAAAACAGTTCTACAATATATCTCGAAGTATGCATCCAAAACTGAATAAAAGTAAGAAAGTTATATTGATATCTTGAAACGTATAGTTGAATCAACAAATTCAGATGATACAATTCTCTTAGCATACCAAAAGCTCCTCATGGGAATTGTTGCTAATAGGGACATTAGCGCACAAGAAACTTGTCACATGTTGCTTAAACTCCCATTGATATCTTGCACACGTCAATTTGTAACACTCAATGTCGGTAAAAAAATCTTTCAACGCATAGCTAATTGTGATGAAGAATCTCAAACCTCAATATCCTACATCTCAAACTACATGAAACGACCATTAGAATTAGCAAACCTCACTCTGCTTCATTCAGCCCAGCTATATACATACTTTGACCAACGTAAATCATGTAAATGGATGAAAAGAAAGGTACTCGCAATTGTAAATGTCTACCCGCAACACAAATATTTACCTTTAGAAGACGACATCAGTTTTGAAAGTTTCTGTTGGAGTGAATTGCTTCTTTACAAACTGTAGACACCTAAAATTGTCATGTCTAATTAAATAAATATTTTCTTTATTTAATTACTTAAGCCTAATTCTTCTATTAATTGAATAAATCTTTATTTATTTAATTAATTCATTTATCCTCTTATAGCCTTATTTCTCATTTAAATAAATATATTTATTTATTTAAATTATCCTTTTCCTAAATTAAATAAATAATTTGATCCCACTCCCTCTATTAATTAAATAAATCTTTATTTATTTAATTAATTCATTAACCTTTTCTATCTATGACACATGTCATTCATCTCTCAATTCCTACACTACCTACCCTCTCATTATTTTTTTATTTTCTCTACCTACCCTCTAATCATAGCCGACCATTTATCTTTTACACCTCTTAATCTTATCCCTCCATTTCGTATAGTGTCTTCTATATAAGGAGATGCTTCCTTCATTATCAACCCTAATCAATTGACTATCCAACTACGCTTTCAAACTTTCATATGCGATCAAATCTACTTGCAACCACATTTCCGTTCTTTGTTGAGCTCTTGTGCACACATAAAATCTGAGTGCAAATATATCAAGCAAGATCAATGGAGATAGGAAGAATGGAGATCCAAACCCTATTGGACATGTGATGGTATAATCTTTGTGATTTCATTTGATTTGCATTGTCTTAGGTAATCTTCATATGTTATGGTGGATCTTTGTTGTTGTTAGGCTAGGGTTTGGTGGTTGAACCTATTTCGTATTTCAATATTGTTATTTTCCATTTTCACCGTATACATTTTGGCACACCCGGTGGGACTCTTGTCCCGTTTGCATTTAACATCTTTTGTTGCAGATTTTATGTTTTTGAAGTTGCAAATCTGACATTTCCGACAACATTTTTGATATTTTCGTGTCTGCGTACTTTCAGATCGCGTTTTTTATTTTCTGCCATGTTTGTGACACTTGGAATCGCGTCTGTGCCTTCGACAATATTTTATTTTGGTAGATTTTTGGGGACGCGTCTGTGTTCCCTAGTCGCGTCTGTGAGGTTTTCAGACGCCTCTGTGTTCAGGACCGCGTCTGTGTCAAATGTATCCGCGTTTGTGAATTTATATAGTGTTTGTGTTTCTGATACCCGCGTTTGTGTGCAGTGATTGCATTTTGGTCTCTTTGATTTGGTTTTTCGTCATTCGGATTTTAGATCTAGTTTATTTTGAGCTAATATCTTTAGATCTAGCTAACGATATTGGTGCAGCTTGTTTTGAAAGTAAAATTGTTTTTGTTGAAGCCCCCTATTTCACAAAGTCTTTTGGATCTAAAATTTACCTAACTTGTGTGCTTGCAGGAAGGGGTGATCATTTGAAACAATCCAAACTACTAATAGATCTTTGTTGCAAGACCTTGGCAAGGGTTTTTGATTTTTTATTGTGTGCCTTGTTTTCATAGATTAAAAAACACTTCAATCGGTGCACTAAAATTGAACCATTGTCTTTTGTGTCTTGAACAATAGGCTCTTTTTGTTTAATTTTTAGAGGGCTTGTCTTCCCGTGTGGTCATTAGGACTACTAGTGAGGAGAGAATGACCCAAGTGGTAGCGAGGAAAACCCACCTCTTTCGAACCACTATAAACAATTGTATCCATGGTGAAAACTATGGATAACATGTACTAATTAGTTCATACAGACACCATGTCTCCCCATAAACCCGTTTGATCAAATTTATTTGATCATTTGTAGGGCGTAACCCCTACTGGCTGGGAGCCTTCTGTATTTACAAAGCTGAAAGTGTCGCATGTATGGCCACACAAGCGGATGCCCTTACTAGCACCTTTTTGTTTTAGAAGCCAAAATCCTTCTAGTTGTTGGGGCAGGAGGTTGGACCTTTGGAGTGGCCCACACACATACGGTTCTTAGTAGAGATACAAAGTTCACCACGGGGAGTTTTCGTGGGGACTGATGCTTGGCTGCCCCAAGAAGTGAGTGTTGAGGGTGGAGCCAGTGGGGTCAAGCATCTAAGTAACCACTCTAAATAGCGTAGCCTCGTGTGGGAATCAACAACTATTGTCCTGGCCAACCATAAGAATTGTGCTTGTCTTCTTTTGAACAATCAAACATTCAAGACCAAACATCAAAACATTGTGTCTTTTGTGTCTTCAAGTGTATGCAAAACAATTTTACATCAAACAACACACTTTTCTTAGAGTCATTTTGAGTCTAAACACTTGCAAACATTGAGTCTTCATCCTGTGTCCTCTTGTCACGAAAAGCAGTCAAACATTCAGATTTGGTCACAATAAACAACTTCACAAATTGGAAAATTTGCACTTAGTTTGTGGAAACACGTCTATGTCTAACAGAATAGCATCTATGTCATCTAACCGCATCTATGCAAGGTAGAAACGCATTTGTGTCTTTTGAGCAACTTTGCATTTTACAACATCTCATAATCGCGTCTGTGTTTGACAGAATAGCGTCTATGTCATTTAAGCGCGTATGTGAAGTATATAGGCACGTCTGTGTTCGGGATTGAAAACTTTCATAATTCAACAAACAAGAACAGTCAGTTTTAAACTTATTGAGCTTCCTATGTTATCTCTCTGGGTTTTCATCTCGCATTCAACCTATCTCTGGGTCTCACAAAGTCCATCATTGCTTTACATCTTACATTACATTCACATTTGTCTAAACTTGAGTCAAAAGGTCACTTGCTTGTCCTCTTCTTGCTTTGTCAACACATTACATACAACATTTTGCTAAGTGGTCCCTCATTAAGGTCTATCACCATTGGGTCTCAGTTGGTCTTACTTAGAGTCAAGGTCAACTTACCTCATCAAGAGAAACTATCATCTCTTTGGAAGCCACACCTACTCTACTACATACATACTTGGTCTTACACTTTAGACATTGCAAGTAAACCTCAGATTCATTTACATTCCATCCAACTCTTGGTCTTCCATATTCTTTCCATTTTCATCTAGTCTCACACATCTTGGTCAATACCTAGTTCATGGTTGAAGCTCATTCCCAAAAATCTAGGAGAGAAGCTAAAGAGGCTCAAGATTTCGCAAACATGAGTTCCTATGAGTATGATAATGATATCTTTTTTAATTCTGATCATACTGCATTACCTGACATGGATGCCTGTAGAAACATTCCAAATGTTGAGAACATGGACACTACAAACAACAATGATACACACAATGACAATATGGACAACTTTTCTTTACATTCAGCAGAAGTGGAAGACTCCATTATGGATCCCCGTTTCAATCGATTGGTTGAGGAAATAATGAGGAGAGATAGACAATACTTCTTACAAGTGATGGCACAAAGTGGAGCCAAGATCCCTCATGATTTTGACATGTCTCAAATAATGGAAAATCGACCTTTGCAACAACCTCACCTCAACATGGATCAAAGGAGGCCTAATAGTGGAGGCAATAGAGGACCACATCTTGTACCTGAATCACCATCATCTTTGTTTCAAAAACCTGAGGTCTCATACACACATGGTCGAGCATATGATACTCACCTTCGCAGACCATTATGGAAGTCTTATGCAGAAAAATATACTCAATCACATACCAATGCTAAGGATCAACCACCAAAGCAATTGGATATCCAAAGGCATGCTCAAAATTTGGACACAAGGAAACCCCCGCATCAAATTTGGGGGCAACACACTAGAACAAACTCATGACATGCCTGTAGAGTATGGTATACATGGACAAAGCAGATATTCCATTCCTCGTCATGACTCTATACCAAGTGGTCCATATACGCAACATCATTATAGACCTTCTCCATATGAACATGTGTATGATCAATATCATCCATATATGCAACATGCTCCTCCACACATTGGTTCAGGCATGGGGTATGGTTCAAGAAGTCGGTCTCCACCTAGGAACAATTTGGAACAACAAATCAAGGACTTACAAAAGAAAATGGAGGACATAAATACACCGAAGCCAACTTACACAATGAGAGACACATGTCCTTATCCATTTGACAAAAGAATTCCAATGCCTCCATTTCCTACACACTTTGTGACACCTAAGTTTGATAAGTACAGAGGAAAAGGGGATCCTAAGGCACATATAAGATAGTTTTTCACAGCTTGCATTGAGGTAGCAGTAGAAGAGACATATTTGATGAGATTATTCCCACAAAGCTTAGGTGATCAAGCTATGGAATGGTTCTCCCAACTTCCACCTGGAATTAAGTCATGGGGTGACTTTGCAAAGGCATTTATCCAACATTTCTCATACAAACATAGAGACAGACATATCAGTCATTGCTTTGTGCAACACCGAACAAAGGGATGGAGAGTCTTTTTCATCATTTTTACAAAGATGGAGGAATCTAGCCAGCAGGTGCTCTTGTGAAATTCCACAAAAACAAATAGTAGAGATGTTCACCCAGAATGTTAACAAAGACATTGGTTATGATCTAAGAAAAGCTTGTTTGTCCACCTTCAAGGACGTCATTGAAAAAGGCTTAGCGACATAAAAGGTCCTAATTGAACAAGGAGTCATTAAAATATTCAAGGAAAACAAAGAGGACTTTAAAGGAAAAGACAAGCCGAGATTTTGGAGTAAAAATAAGAACACAGTCAATGATGGTGTTGTTGATGCCAATACAGTACGACCCAAAATTGTTTTTTCTGGATCAATATCTGCAAACAATCAAGTGAATACTCAAACAACTTCCAAGTCATGAAGGAAGTACACCCCATTGAGAGAACCACTTGAGTTAGTTTTCAAAAAGCTAGTGGCAAACAAAATCATAACAATTCCAGATTTGCCTCCATATGAGCCAAAGGTTAAACCAAATTGGTGGAATGATGATGAGTATTGTGAACTTCATAAGAGAAAAGGTCATAAGACAGGAAATTGTCATCGACTAAAGAACATCATACAAGATCTCATTGATAGAGGTGACATTGAGATTGAAGGACACTCATCCAATCAAGAACATGAGATGTTTAAGGAACCATTCCCAAAGCACGACAAGGGAAAAGCTAAAGCCACGGATGACCAAACCAACTATACCAGAGCATCTTATAACTATGATTCAACTATCAATCACATCTCGATGGATAATTATGTCTCTACCATTATCATCAAGGACAAAACGCCTAAGAATTCAATCCAAAGACCCAAGATTACCCTAAAAGGCATCGGATCTACTTCTGAACCTACCCCAAAATGCAATGTCACAACTCGTCGGGGTAAATTCACTTTACAAGGTACTCCAGCTAAAAACACCGCTTCCTCATCAACCAAGTCTGAGTATGACCTTCTGAAACAGTTAGGGAAGACACCCGCGCTTATCTCCATTCTTGAGCTCTTATGCATATCCCCCGCACATAAAGCCATTCTTGACAAAATCTTGAGAGACACTACTGTCCCTACTAATCTGAACGTGGACCAGTTTCAAGCCATGGTGGGGTACCTTTCCATTCCACACTCCCTTACATTCAAAAAAGTTGATGACGCCTCCGTAAGCCAACCACATAATGCACCTTTATACATTGAAGCCTTCATACACAAACATCGAATAAAACGAGTCCTGATAGATGGAGGAGCAGGTCTAAACATTTGTACATTGAGTACTATTAAACAATTGGGATATTTAGATAAAGTTGTGAATTCTACAAACAAAATTACCATCAAGGCATATGATGATGAAGAGCGTTCATCCAAGGGCACAGTCACCATGCCTCTCAAAGTTGGGCCGGTTACAAAGGATGTGGTTTGTCAAGTCCTAGACCTGGATCTCACATACAGTATATTACTAGGACATTCTTGGATTCATGAAATGAGGGCAGTTCCATCTACATATCACCAATGCATTAAGTTTCCTCACAAAGGAGTTAAAATAACAGTTAATGGAGATTCTAATCCATTCATATACTGCAATAACCTAAGACCAAAAACTGAGACGATCATTCCAAGTAATAGGGAAGTTGTCCCTTCTTCTGCATACATTGATCCTGAATCATTAAAACCTTCGACATCAAAATGAGGTGAGCTTAAAGGGAAATTCCAGGGCAAGGGCATGGGTGAATACACTTTGAATCAAACCATGTGCTTACAACAAGTTAAGAGTTCACCAAAAGAATATGGACGACCACATCCTACTAAACAGGTATCTATCATTACACTTAAATGGGATCCTACAATCTTCCAAAAGTGGGGTGAAATGGAAGAAGAAGACTTATACAAAATGATTTACAAAGACCCTGAGAATGATACACAAGATCACATCAGCATACCATGTGAATAATATGGCAAAGGGTTCAAGATCCTACAAAAATTTGGGTATGATGGCAAAAGTCCTCTTGGCTTAAGAAAGGAAGGCATCATTGAACCTTTACAACCTGAATTGACATTCAAAAAAGAGCACTTGAAAGGACTTGGTTTCATGACTTCCGAGGTCAACACTCAAAAGACAGGAGAAGCATTACAAATCAAAACTGCCAAAATTCAACAAGAAAATCGTTATTCCACAAACTCCAATGAATGGGAATGGGATTCAGACAAATCCGCCAGTGACTATGAGCTCGCTGAGACATTCAGAGAGCCAGGTGAACCCATAGAAGAAGAGGAATTTTATAGAAAATTCAAAGTTGTTCAAGAAACAACCCCGGAGGATCCCATACAGTCCTTGCCTCTATGTTCTAGGTCGAAATCACATAGAATGAGAACACATGTCCCAGAATGCGCTACTAGTGATGACAAATTGGATTCGTTCACGATCGAAACTAATGAGGAGAGTGCCAACGATGACCTCGATGACTACCTTGACATACCTGAATATAACTGCATCTTCACTCTTAACCCCGCTAACTTCAAAGACATCAAAGGCCTTCCCCTTGTTCACCACCAACTTATTGACTGGGACCATGAAGGACTTGCATAGTTTGACACATTGCAAAATGATGAAGCTTTTATTGACTATCTTGGCATATGAGATGATCTTCCCCCTGGGGACCATAAAGCGGGATACACTATAGAACTCAACAGTGTGGCGTATTTTGGTGAGGGTGTTGGGTCTTCCAGTCGCAAAAACATAAAAATAAAAACAAATCAAGGGTCTTATGGCGAAAACCATGTTGTGGCATTGTTTGACCCCATAAAAGTAAAAAGAAAGGACGTATCTGAGGGTGAAAACCTCTCTCAGGCACCCGAAGATGGAAAGCTTGACATTCTCCCAGCATCATATGAGGAAAAATCATCCATGTTGGTAGAGGAGACCATCAAAACAAACATTGGCACAGAAGAAGTTCCACACAACATATTCCTGGCTCAATCTTTGACAGAGACAGAAAGATCAAAGTTCATAAGTTTCTTCCCAAAACGACAAATCAATTTTGCATGGTCATACGCTAATATGCCTGGATTAGATCCGGATTTGGTAATGCATCATCTGACAGTTAAACCGGGGGCAAGACCAGTGAAACAAAAATTAAGAAAGATGCATCCACAAGTGGCATTATTAGTCAAAGCAGAGCTTGAGAAATTATTGGATGTCGGATTTATACGCCCAATTGATTATCCTGAATGGATCTCCAACTTAGTGCCTATTAGTAAACCAGATCATAGCATCAGAATATGTATAGAATTCAGAGACATCAACAAAGCTTGTCCTAAGGATGACTTTCCATTACCAAATATTGACTTGATTGTCGATCTCACAGCAGGTCATGCGATTTTATCTTTAATGGATGGATTCTCTGGTTATAATCAAATAAAAATCACATCCGAGGATCAGCACAAAACAACATTTACTTGTCCTTGGGGAACTTTCTACTGGAATGTCATGCCCTTTGGGCTAAAAAATGCAGGCGCTACATATCAAAGAGCCATGACTACTATCTTTCATGATCTCATGCACGTTACTGTGGAAGATTATGTTGACAACCTCTTGGGCAAATCAATAGACAAAGATACACATTTGGACATACTTTCAGTCGTCTTTGATCGGTTGGAAAAATAAAAAGTAAGATTAAACCCCAAGAAATGTGTCTTTGGAGTAACCTTCGGGAAGCTCATGGGATTCATTGTCTCAAAAAGAGGAATCAAAGCCGATCCAACAAAAGTCAAGGCCATCCTAGAGATGCAACCACCAAGAAATATCAGTCAACTTCAATCTTTGCAAGGGAGACTCCAATCCATATGAAGATTCATAGTGCAACTTGCAAATAAATGTAATCTTTTTCAGCACTTACTACATAAAAACATCAAATTCAAATGGGATGATAATTGTCAACAAGCTTTCGAGACACTCAAAGATTAGTTTCTGAATCTGCCAATTTTGATGCCACCAGTTCCAGATCAACCTCTATTACTATACATATCAGCTACTTCAACAGCACTGGGGGCACTCTTAGCACAACAGGTTGTTGAGGGCAAAGAAAAGGCAGTATACTACATCACTCGCACATTGGTAGGATATGAGATAAATTACACACCAATTGAGCGTGCATGTCTCGTTGTGGTCTTTGCTTCGTAGAAATTACGACATTACAAGCTAACTCATAAAACTAAGTTGGTTGCAAGGATCGATCCATTGAAATACCTTCTCAATAAAGCAACACTTACTGGTCGACTAGCCAAATGGGTGATACTCCTAAGTGAATTCGACATTGAGTATGTGGATAGAAAAGCAATAAAAGGACAAGCTATAGCAGATCAGTTAGCAGATGCTCCCATGATCGATGATGATCCTCTAACTTCAAATTTTCCAAATGAATCCATCTTAACAGTGTCACATGCAAAGCCTTGGCAGCTATACTTTGACGGCTCATACACATAGCATGGGGCAGGAGCTGGCATCCTCTTCATAACTCCTCAAGGGGATTCTATACCAAAATCAAATCGATTATCATTTCCCTGCACTAATAACATAGTGGAATATGAGGCATTAACAACTAGATTACGGATTGTTGTTCAGTGGAAGATCCAGGAACTTCAGGTTTTTGGGGACTCTCAACTTGTAATTCGTCAAGCAACTGATGACTATCAAACAAAGGATGAGAAATTAATGCCTTATAAAAGAATGGTGGATGACTTGAAACAACATTTCACGAAGTTAAACTTTGAGCCGATACCAAGAGAGCAAAATCGAGCTGCGGATGCCATGGCTACAATTGCTTCACTAATTGATCTACCACAGAATGAGACCCGCTATGAGTTCTTGGTGGATAACCTTTTGGTTCCCTCATATGAAATCACTCCTACTTAGATGATATGTGTTCTTGGTCCTGAGTCCCAGTTATATGGTTCCATTTTCACATACCTTCATGACAATACCCTTCCTCCTGACCTATCTAATAACCAACGTCGCACATTCATTTGCCAATCTTCTCGATATGTCATTTTAGTCGATATCCTATACCGTCAAGGTCTAGATGGCACTCTTCTTAGATGTTTGGAAAGAGATGAAGCTTAGATTGCGTTACGTGAAGTGCATGAAGGGATATGTGGTTCACATTCTAGTGGTCCTACCTTAGCCAAGAAACTCATCAGGACTGGATATTACTAGCCTAACATGGAAAAAGACTCATATCAGTTTGTCAAGAAATGTAAGCAGTGTCAACTCCATGGAGACCTCATTCATGCGCCAGCACAAGAACTTCAACCAATTGCAACTCCTTGGCCCTTTTGTCAGTGGGGACTTGATCTCATAGGCAAGATTCACCCTCCTTCCTCCAACGGTCATAAATTCATCATCACTGCCACGGAGTATTTCACAAAATGGATCGAATCCGTGCCTCTCACACATCACTGGAAAACAAATTGCTACATTCATTCTCAACTATATCATTTGTCGATACGGTATTCCTGTTTCCATCATCACCGATAACGGGCATCCCTTCAAAAATCAGGATGTTTGTGAACTCTATGACCGCTTCCATATTACCCATCATTTCTCCACACCTTATTACCCCCAAGGTAATGGTCAAGCTGAGGCATCTAATAAAACAATCCTTAAAATCTTAAAAAAGACAGTCGATGACATTGGCCGCAATTGGCATACCCAGCTTAATCCCACACTTTGGGCCTATCGCACAAGCGTCCGCACACCTATAGGAGCTACAGCCTATTCACTTATCTAGGGCACTGAAGCTATCTTGCCTATTGAGGTTGAGTTACCCTCTTTACGAGTCTCCTTGCAAAACATTATCAGTGACGAAGACTATAGGGTCTCTCGCTTACAAGAACTTGAACTATTGGATGAACGAAGACAAATTGCTTTTAATCATCTCAAGGCTTATCAACAACGAATGAGTCGCAGCTACAATCATAAAGTCAAGCCTCGCACATTTGAGGTAGGTGATTTGGTTCTCAGAGAAAATCCTAAAAATCAACAAGACAGAGAGAAGAAGGGAAAGTTTGAACCAAACTGGCTTGGTCCTTACATCATCACAACAACATATGGATCTGGTGCATATCAACTTTCAACTCTAGATGGCGAACCTTTGGAGGATCCTATCAACAACATGCACCTTTACAGGTTTTACACATAGCTCTTCAGAGTATCCTATTTCAAAATACAAAAATAAAAATAAAAATAAATGAAAAATCGTTACTTGGTGAAAACCTGACAAACAGGCACCTTGTGACACAAAAAAAAATTGAAAAACAAAAAAACATTTTGTCCAATGGTGAAAACCACTTCGGTGGCACCCTAGGCAAGTGTCATGGTGAAAATCGGGTCACCGGCTCCATGAGTAGAGACATTTCTCCTCCCTCCTTGAGGATTCCATTTCATCCTTTCACTTTGCACACACTCACAACCTCTTCATCCATAATAAACTTACCCATTCCCATCATGGCTTGTTATTGATCTACCCAAGATTGGTTAGCCATTCATAATAATCCCTCCTTTTCACCTTTTTCCATCCACAATAAATTAGCTCCTATCTGTGGCTAAGGCAAATCCTACGTCTAGTGATGGGTGTGGAACTAAGAGCATCACATGTTCTGAGGAGTACAATTTCTTCCAATTTTTTTCAGTCTATCCGCGCATGATCCGCAATAAAGCAACATTTGCATCACAAATCCGCAATAAAATTTTGTCTTCTCTGCAATGAAGTATCAATTTCATGGATTCAGTCAGTTTCAGATGAGACACAGCAGCAATAATGGACTTCAACAAAATCAAATCTTTCAATAGACTCAGACAACATTATGGTTCAGTGCTATCTATCCTTTTTGTGAAAGTAAACATTGTGACCACAATCAAATAAGACTTATACAAGTGACAAGAGACACTAAACTTGAGGACTACAGTGGATGTTGGTGTTGAGTATTGGTTTTCTTTTGATTTTATCTTTTGGTGACATGTCTTTTAGCTTTTCCAGGATGTCTCTGACTAGAGATTATATCTCCAGGACGTCTTTGACTAGAAAGGCGAGGATAGGGTATCATCACCTATTTTTCTTTACTGTCTGTAGATTGTCTCTTAGTAATGCTATGACTTGTCTAAGGATATGAGGACACTGTGAGTCTAGTATGAACTGGAGCATTCCTTGTTTGCAATTGTCTTATCTCCATGCAAACAGGTACAATGACTTTCTGGGTCGAACATATGCCTCGATTGTCATAACCTACTTGCCATAATAAAGCTCAATGATGATAACACACAAGAAGCTCTTTCACTTCCATATCTTCTGTCTTTCATCCCCCCTTTCTTGATTGACCTCCATCGTCCTTCCTGAGTCCGTGTAGTTTGCTATCACATGACTAAGAATAATGACACACCAAAAATATTTGCATTTCATGTAGTTGCACCTGCATTACCACGTATAAGCATTTCATACATACATATAGATATCAAAATTGCACCACATCTTGCACACAACACATATTAGTACATTTTACATTTTTATCATGTAAATAGTTATTTGCATTATCATATTCATCTGCATTTTATACATTCACATTTACATTTGCATAACATATTAAAACATAAAAGAACAAAAATATTGCATTTCATCATATACATATTTGCATCCATATCATAATCATCATCATAAAACACATCATAAGAATCACATAGCAACATACATCATGAAACATCTAATCACATAGGTACACATGCATATAGCTTCCGCAAGGATGAATCATCTCATATATATATATATATAAAATCATAAGTGTCATGATACAATGATGTCAAAATCATATGGCTACAATCACCCGAAGGTGTCTACATCATAATACAAAATGGTACAGAACTGATACATATGGAGTCCTCTAAGGCTATGATGAACTCCCTCCCTCGGAGCCACCTAGCCTCGACGGAATTTGAGCCCCGGAAGGACCCGCCCCAAGATCATCTCTCCTGCCCCCCTATCTGGTGGTGGTGGAGGACCCATAACCCCACCGCTAGACACCTGTCTCCTCTGACTCCCTCCAATGGTCGTCGCTGTCCACGATGGTCTGCGGAAGCTCCTAGCCCTAGCCCTCGTCTCCTGAATCAGTCTTCTTTATCCTATGACTCTGTCACTTTATCCTATCCGGTCAGTCCATTCTACCCTTTATTTCTTATCGAGAGATTGTTTGCAATCTTTCCAGACATTTTCATCCAATCTCTCGAGGGGGCATATCATTCCCATCTCGGGGTAACTTTGTATCAGTTCATCTTATCTTCTTTGAAACAACGCGACAAGCTGCATTGTCTCAAAGAGGGGCAAAATGTAGACACCTAAAATTGTCATGTCTAATTAAATAAATATTTTATTTATTTAATTACTTAAGCCTAATTCTTCTATTAATTGAATAAATCTTTATTTATTTAAATTATCCTTTTCCTAAATTAAATAAATAATTTGATCCCACTTCCTCTATTAATTAAATAAATCTTTATTTATTTAATTAATTCATTAACCTTTTCTACCTATGACACGTGTCATTCATCTCTCAATTCCTACACTACCTACCCTCTCATTATTTTTTAATTTTCTCTACGTACCCTCTAATCATAGCCGACCATTTATCTTTTACACCTCTTAATCTTATCCCTCCATTTCTTATAGTGTCTTCTATATAAGGAGATGTTTCCTTCATTATCAACCCTGATCAATTGACTATCCAACTACGCTTTCAAACTTTCATATGCGATCAAATCTACTTGCAACCACATTTCCGTTCTTTGTTGAGCTCTTATGCACACATAAAATCTGAGAGCAAATATATCAAGCAAGATCAATGGAGATAGGAAGAATGAAGATCCAAATCCTATTGGACATGTGATGGTATAATCTTTGTGATTTCATTTGATTTGCATTGTCTTAGGTAATCTTCATATGTTATGGTGAATCTTTGTTGTTGTTAGGCTAGGGTTTGATGGTTGAATCTATTTAGTCTTTCAATATTGTTATTATCCATTTTCACCGTATACACAAACCATTTCGAATCATTCCTCTACATATAGGGAACTCAACTGAAGAAATTATTACAAACTGGAAAATCTCCAAACTACAGCTTACATTCACTGGCATGTAAATGGTTTTGAAGAACACATCACCACAGAAAATGGTGAAGAGCTACAACCAAAAGATATACGTCAATCAATTCATGAAGATCTATACGAATGGTAATTCTTGTCACAGATGGGAGCATCCAACAACTTTGATGTTGTTGCTCTTCAAATGCTTGGCAAACGTGATTTTGATCTACAATTTGATTGGACTGCTTCTATACCTGATGAACCACTTCATTCAAAAGCAACTCACTTTATTTTTACAGAGAAAAGCTAAGCACCCCATAATCTCGCCAACCCACAATTAAATGCTCCTACTAACTATTCGCTTGCACAAAACCAAAATATTGCACTTGATATAGTTAAAACTCATGTTGAACAGAACATGCATTCTTCACCATTATGATTAATCATTCAAGGCACAACAGACACTGGAAAATCATTTCTTATTGACTGCATACGCAGACAGTTAAATTCAAATTCAGAACATGCACAATACCCTTTGCTTGTACTAGCACCAACAACTGTCTCTACATATAATATCCAAGCAACCACAATCCATGTTGCCCTTCGTATACCCATTCATGAGTACAAACCCTTGACAGGCCATTCCCTATTAATGTTTCAAGAGCAATGCAAACACTTACATTACATTTTAATAGATGAAATGAGCTTTGTTGGCCCTCAATTACTCATTAAGATTGATAAAAGATTGCGAGAAGCTTTTCCTATCAAACAACATGAATCATTTGCAGGTATCTCAGTTATTTTGGTTGGTGATCTTGCACAGCTTCCCCCAGTTATGGATAGGCCATTATATGCATCCCACTCAACGACACTGACTCTATGGCACAAATTCAATACTGTTGTGACCTTGGATTTTCCATTTCATCAACAAGGCACAAGTTCTTCACATATAAGATTCCGTGAAATATTGGTTAATATTTGCAACTCCACACCATTGCAAACAGACTAGGAATCCCTACAGTCGCGGTGTACCCATTCTTTGACACATGATGAGAATAAGAACTTTGGCCAACAGAAGCATTTGTTTGCAACAAATGTAGCTTCAAGTGCACACAACATAAAAATGTTAACACAGTTGCACTCACCCATTGCACATGCAACAACAAACATTGCACATCAAAGAGATAAGCAGGCACACCAAGAAGAACAACTAGCATTTGAAATTCTTCTTTCTATAGACCAGGAAATTATGCTTATTGCAAATTTATGGATAGAAGTTGGCCTTGTAAATGGTGCTTTGGGTCAAATCAAACAAATTATCTACGATGCAACTTCCAAACCACCTGATCTGCCAAAATATGTTGTTGTTCTTTTTGAACATTATATTGGTCCTTCATGGGATCCACAAAATTCAAAACATGTCCCAATTCCACCAATCACTAGAGGAAACTGCACACAAATTCCACTAGCAATGGCTTGGGGCATTACTATTCACAAATCACAGGGCCTGACATTAGACTTTGCCATAGTTGACATCGGCAAAACAGAGAAACAAGGCCTAACATTCACAGGACTGTCAATAGTAAAAGCAATTGAACACCTACGTATTCAACCATCCTTCACCTACCAAAGGTATTCCCACTTGAAAGGTGCAAAATCAACAGTACTACAAAAGGCAGAGGAAGCCCGCTTGCAGCAGCTATCGCAAAACACAGAACAAACATACCTACAGAACAAGCAACATCAGGTATACAAATCACGTCTTCACTATGTTTCCATGTAATGTATATCTTCTATTCAATGTATCAACACAAATCAATATTTCAACTTTTCAGGATCAACAACACAACTGATGTCTGTGGAAGTGAACAACCCTTTTACATACAACAAAAGGTGGAGCAAACCCACTTGCTGCAGCTTTTCAACAACACACAAAAAAACATACCTACAAAACGAGCACAATCAGGTATACAAATCACACTTGCATTATGTTTTCATGTGTGGTATATCTTCTATTCAATGTATCAACTATTTTGTAACATTTAACAAATTTATCCACTCCTATTTGCCCAACAATTATTTCACATACATTCTTATTTATCATAGTTTTCAATACACTTTCACTCTACAACGCACCTGTTCACTTTCACACATATAATGGTTTTTGATGCTATTTACTCACTCTATCGCTCTTTACAATTTGTACGTATTATACTATTTATCATTAACTGCACCTCTTCCCTTTCACAGGTATTTTAATTTGTGAAGGTTAGCTTTCAAAAACAACAACATCCAATACACCAACCTCATTAATCTGAAGGTATGTAACACTCTTCACTCTATTGTTTAACTGTTTCTGGAGGTGACTACTTCTAGTTTGCAAGGAATTTTCAATGATGCTCTGTCAATTTCAACCCATGAATGACTTCAATTTGCAAGCTAAATTATGGTTATAATTATATTGTTTCTCATATTATAATCCATTTTTTGGTAATCTGTTGTGCAAACTTTTGCGTATACCTTTCATTTTATTTAATATTATTTTTGTTTTCTAATGCATATTTTTTATATACTATTTTTTGCTCCCGTGTGCTTTTAGGGTTGTGGCTTTGTTTATGTTTCTATTTCTAATGATGTTTCCTCCCTGTGCTCACTTTAAAATTAGTAAGCATTATACTATTTATAATTACCTACCTTTTCAAAATTACCTTCCTTCTCTGTTTAACATCCCTTCACGCTTTCAGGTTCTCTCCACTGAACAATTCAGCTTTCCATGAAGACCAACAGATAAATCTTTTCAAATTACAACATACTCTTAGATAGATAACTATATCAATTCTGAATAAAATCAAATGCACCAAGGTCATTACTTTAACAGTATGTAAACCTTTTCCAACATCTGATTGCAGCGTTCTTACTTAGTTTACGTTATTCAACTATCCATGCACAAGTTCGTTTTACACGTCTTATACTTGCTCAAGGTTTACAATTTGAAACTATTATTTAATTCAGCACTAATTGCCTTCTCTGTTTAATAGTCCTTCAGGCTTTCAAGTTCTCTCCACTGAACAATGCAAATTTCCATAAAGAACAACAAGTAAATATTTTCACATTGCAAAATAGTCTTAGGTAGATAACTATATCGTAACAACTTTCAAATATTAACTTGCTTTCACTTCTTAAACCAAATTTCATTTTTTAAGCCGATAGGCTTTTAGTGGGCGAAAGCAACCAGAAAATTGTAATACATTCGGGCGGCTATCATAATGTCTTGCCGCCGGCAAAAAAACTCTGGTTGCTAACATGATTGTGCCTTGCCGTTATCTTCGTGTGTGCGCTTTGTTTCCCAAACAATGTTGTCTTTAATGATGTCTTTACTGATTTTGTCCTCGAGGTTGTGCACAAATGTCGACTTTCTTTATGGGTGCTTGCAACCCTAAAATCTAATTTGTTTTGGTTGTCGACAATATTTTGCTCTGCTATTTTCGCTCTGGAAATGTTCATATAGATTGTTGGGTTTTGTTCTCATTCTGACTATTTTCCTAGTTAGGTTTGATTCTCGGTGTGACTATTTTACTGGACTTCCTTATGAGGTTGACAACGTTAATGGTTTGAAATTGCAAGGTAAGGTTGCGTTTTAGTTAAATATGTTTTGCTTTTCTATTCCATTTTGTTTATAGTCTGTTTATTTTCTCCTTCCGTGTGCTTGCAGAGTTGCTGCTTTGTTTTTGTTGCTTGACTGTTTGTGGGCATAGCTACTTCCAGTTTGCAAGAAATTTGCTCCTCTGTGCTTGCAGGATTCTGGATTTGTTTATGTTCTTCTACTGTTTGTGGGTGTCACTACTTCCACTTTGGAAGCCATTTTGAAGGCTGCTGTGTGACTTTGACAACATGAATGGTTTGAATCTGAAGGTAAGGTTTCATTTTATTTTAATGTGTTTTTCTTTTGTAATGCATTTTGTTTATAGTTTACTTATTTTCTTCGCCCGTCTGCTTGCAGGGTTGTTGCTTTGTCTCTGTTGTTGAACTCTTTGTGGAGTTGGCTACTTCCAGTTCGCAAGGAATTTTCGCATGTGTTGTTTAACTGTTTGTGGGCGTGGCTACTTTCTGGTTAGGTTTTGTTCTCATTATGACTGTTTTACTAGGCTTCTTTGTGAGTTTGAGACCGTGAATGGTTTGAATTTGAAGGTACGGTTTCATTTTATTTACATGTGTTTTTCTTTTGTAATGCATTTTGTTTATAGTCTGCTTATTGTCTCCTTCTGTCTACTTGCAGGGTTGTTGCTTTGTCTCTATTGTTTAACTATTTGTCGGGGAGGCTACTTCCAGTTTACAACGAATTTTCTCTGTCAGTTTCAAGTTGTCAATAGGGAAGCTACTTCCAATTTGGTAGGCATTTTCGAGGTTGCACAAAATCTCTCTCACAACAAACAAATACCGACATGAATCATACAGGAGATTCCAATTCTGCAATTAAACATCCATAAGGTATTATATTACTATAAAAAAATTACTTTCAGATTTTCAAGCTTTTCAAAGTATTTAACTTCACCAAACTTCCCTGTTGCCCAAAACTAACTTATACAAATGAAACAATGGTGCAGGTCTTTCAACATCTACATAACCTGGAATTCAACAGAAGGCTATATAACATGCTGGCCTTACCAGCATGGGGGATGGAGGGTGGATAACAACAATACTTTGGGTCCAACAATATACTTCTCAATACCACATCTATTTCACATCTACTAACATTTTACCTTAACAATAAGACCTATCGGCCTCCTGTTGCAGGCACTTCCCCTGCAACTGCTAGCTATTTATATCTAAGATTCTAGTTCATTTAGTAACAACACACATTTGTAGGATCAAATATGCATACAAGAATTAAAAAGTATTAAAATATAAAATAAAATTATTTATTTTTTAGTAATGTAGTAACAATAGTAATTAAAATTATTTATTTTTTAGTAATGTAGTAACAATAGTAATTTATATTTATTATATATTATATTTAACTTGAAAGTATTTTTTATTCGAAGTGAAGGAAGTTAATATCAATTATCTATGGTTAACAACTTTTAAAAGCTTGTGTGTTCTTTGATTTTACCATTGATGTTTTTGTTATTCTATTTAATTTTTCATTCAACATTTTTTAACAGACATTTATCTACCATAAAAATTATATATATATTTTTTAAAATGGTAGGATTTTGTTATTGTTGAATATCTTTGTTTTTGTTCGGAATTATGTTTGTTGTTGGTAGGATTGGCATCCTTATATAGCTCTTTGCAGGATGACCAAGTTAGAACTAAGATTAAGATTAAGATTAGTTTAGTGTCATGTGGTGTGCGAATATTTGGCAGCAACAGAACAGTGAACATGACGCGGCCATGTCCAATCTTCATGGAAAAATATTCGGAAGACTTGTTTAACTTTGACTGAAATTGCATAGCAACTACGTAGATTAATATAAAAAAATATTTGCAAGACTTGTTGCATGTCATGTCATGGAAGGAATGCTCTTTATCTCTTAAAAAATTTGAAGTCGTGCAATGATGAAGCGTTTTTGTTTTTACTGGCCACTTGTGTAACAAAGATACTCTTTTTCCCTTCCAGACAAAATTGTATTCCACATAAAACAAAAGATACTACGAAAAATTAGCAAAGGGGCTAATTTTCCAAGGAAAAATGGGTCATGATACTAACACTTGTTCATTCTTCTCCTCTTGGAAAATGGGTCCTGATACGAACATTTCTCTTGTTCATTCTTCTTTCTTAGAAAAAAGGGTTTTGATAGAGACATTTCTCTTATTCGTTTCTCTCTCTTGAAAAATAGTCTTGATACAGACTCTTCTCTTGTTCATTCCTCTACCATAAAAATAATGATGGAACCATATGCCATCTTGTTCCAACTCAGTGACGCACAAGAAGAAGACTAGTAATATCTTAAAACATTCAAGTATAGGGGAAGGCTCAAGATACCATAAGGATGAACAAGTGGTTTTGACCCTTATGTAGCATCCTAAATCATACTCCCTTACAATTTAGTCCACATGTGGGGCCCTCGCCTTAGTGTTTGCATCCCAATGCTTGACTATGAACCAATTATACTTACATCATGCAAATATGGCCTTATTTTCACTTTGTACACTACATGGCCCCTTAGTTTTGGCCCTAAAATGGGGTAGCACCAGGGCATGGCACCTTGATCCTCATTGGGACCATGGCACCACGTTGTGGTCTTCCCTATTTGGGCCCCCCTTTGAACCCTTTTGCCACTTCCAAATTTGAGCGGAAACCTAGCTCTGTATCATCCTATGTCAAAAATTTAATATGTTTTTCAACGGTAAAGTATATAAGGAGGATTTCCCCTCTCATTTGGATATACAAGAGATACAGGAGATACAAGGATAGATGAGCGAAATTCTAATCACAAGGAATAAAGCAATCAAGGTATTGAAGCATTGAATTATTCATCATCAAGAATTTCAAGAGGTCTTTAAGGCTGCATATTCTTCATTCATCAATTGTGGAGCAACATTACATCATTCATATGCAATCATATATGTGTGATTAGGGTTTTGTTATGTGCATGCTATTTAATACAACATATGTTATTACATTCAAGAAGAAAAGCACCATTATTACTCGTTGCAGATCTAAGGTATATCCTTCCATCATTTTATTTCACTATTTGCAAATTTATTTCATTCAAGGTTGATTCCAAACTGGGGTTTGACTTGGGCAAACCTATATTCCCAACCTATTTCCCCTTATTTCTATGTGTAGGAAATAGGTACAGATCTGTGATCTTTGAGATAAATATTATTTACAGTAATGAATCAATCCCCCTTTGGAGTATGAAAAGTTCGAAGGACCATGGCGACCAACACCACGGTCTTGACATTTTAATAGATCCTTTGGGGAGCGAGTTTGAATCCTCTTACAATTCTCAAATCCAGGTGTGTGGCTCAATCCAAAGACTATAGCTCGCTATTTTTGCATTCTTACATTCATTTCCAACACTTTTACACTAATTTTAACAAATTCAATAATTCAATTCAACCTAAGGGAAAGAAGAGGCATATCTAAAGACCCCCTAGAATTTGATCATAATCTAGATCTATTGGGTTTAGATCTATCAAATTCCTATCTTTCCCTAATGTGATGGTCCCAAAGTAAAAAGTAGCAGTTTTCTTCCTTATATGGTGGAAACCCCAGTTTTCACCATTACGCCTTACAAGACAACAAAGACTTTACAAGTCTTCTCTCAACAAACTAGACTTTCTCCTTAGTCCTAGGTGTGATGATCAACTTCCTATGAACATTGTCACACAAATAGATGTAGTTGAAAACACTACAACTCACTTACAATACACTTGTACCACCTCAAAGTTTCCCTTGACTCTTCAAGCCTTGACAAGCAACTTCAATGTACTAGAACTGCTTCTTTAGGGCCCAAAAAGCCCACGACAAATAATTTAGGACTATGATGCCCCAAGTGGACTTAGACACCCACTAATGACACTAGTGCTTCATGTTATAGTCCTCTTCTTGCATTTTAATCATATGGGCATGATAATGTCTTCTTTTAACACCAATGTCCCTAGTAAATTGCTCGTGTGTTTTCATCCTCCGATCATGCTAGTGTCCTAACTAGTGGGTGAACCAAAGTTAGGGATCAATCTCATAGCATGCCAAAATAACTCCCTTAGACACTAGATGCCATTAACAAACAAATGGAGAGGATGGGGAGACATGTAGTGACCTCACCAACATCCTAAACTCCTTCCCTAAGTAATGACACACATTAACATAGAATTGCAACATCTTTCCATATTCACAACACTACACAAGACGTTGTGAGAGGACCTAAAATGAACCAAGAATGACTTGAAATAACACAAAATGCCACAAGAATGTATCACAACCTCAAGAGGTGACTACAATACCCTCAAAGATAACACAAAACACGCATAGGATCATTTAAAGCCCAAAAAGAAGATTCATACTAACATTGTCTTAAGACACATAATCATCAAAATGAATATATAAAGTATTCATGCTCGACTCCAACATTGATGCATGAAAATCAAGTACAAACAATTACATAAGTCATCCAAATTCATATCATCTTAATCTGAGGTGTGATGAATAATTTGCATTCATTCCATAGCATAGAACTCCAACATCCTTGAATTATATATTTACACAAATTGAAACTACAAGAAATATGAAGGAAATGCATGGAAAGGATTCATTGAGCATGTTCAATCCAGTATACTTAAAGACTCCAATGATGATATATGTGCCACTAACTACATTAAACCAAAAAGGTCCACTCCCTCTATGTTGTGAGAGATTCACAAAGGCCACAAGCACTCGCATACACAAAGAAAGACGAGAAATTCAATACTTATCTAAATATCAAAATAACCTAACATTAAGCACAGAATATATTTGGTATCTGATCGCAACATATAACACAACATCAATGGTTGAAATACATGGCAATCACATGAGATTCATCAATTATCAACACCAATAACGAAGGCATATCCATCTTCTAACTGCTACTCAACTACAAGGCTAGGTAATAGAGAACAAGAGAGGGGAGTGCCATCATGTAGCTCAAAGAGATGGCTCACATAAAACCGAGTAGTCCTCTCATGTAGACGAGGAGACCCAATCATATAAGTCCAACACTCCTCCCCAAAGAAAATTCCATGTCTTCCCAAGACATCCTTAGCCTATACGAGAACTCAAGGAATGCACACGAGGGCTTCACTGGCTAGGCAATATTATATCACCAGTAAAAAATTTAGTGGCTAATATTCACCAATTGGCTATTTTTTTCAAATCTGGGAATCAAGATTTAGCTAATAAGTTTATCTTTTGAGGTGACCCGAATCGCCACATTTTTTATAAATTTTTATTTTACTGTTATTTAAATTGCCAGAGAATTTTTTTTTTGTTTTTTTAACTCAAAGATTCACCACAGTATTCGATAAATGATTGGATCATATTCGCTAACATTTTATAATTTTTGTAGAAATGTAAATTAATTCACCAATAATATATCATAATTATTAGTTAATTTAGGGCTATATCAACACTATTTAGTTGCCAACATTGATTTAAAATATAATCTAATGACCTTCATTGTATTCTATGAGGTAAATTGTACCTATAAGTTGTAACGGCCTTAATGAAAATCAATCTTGTTAAATAAATATTTGGCCCCATGAGTATTACAAATTGTTAGTACATTTTATCTCACAAAATAAAATGTGGGCTATTAGATTATTTTAAGTTAATGGTAGAAACTAAATACAATACATTCTACCCCTTAAACTTGTTAATGATTTCCACCTTGTTCGTTAACAAACTTGTCACCTAACTCTATATTCTTATGCCCACGAAGAGCCAAATAGCCAATGGATGGATGCTCGGGAGATTACATAAATCATTAATCCCTCTAATATCATTTTTAAACTTGACCTTTTGTGATGAGATTCCAAATCAAAGGTAGAGTCTTGCCAATTGAGAATAGTCATTCTGCAGTATCCCATAAGAGATGCTTTTAAACCTGGTTGCTCTAATCAAGAAGTGGATTACTAATTGCCCACGGATCCTACAAACCACTGAAACATGGTTCTCCTACAACCCAACTTCATCAAGCAAACCTCAGACACAGAGCCGTGCATCACTAATGTTCCCTGTTGGCCTAAAACTGGCCAATATTAAGTCAAACTAAAAAAATTATAGAGGCTGAAACCTGCATCGACATCTTGTCAAAGAGTCTAAAACCAGAGATTAAATGAGATCAAACAAGCCAGCATCATTAGAGTCGTGGACCACTGGAGAATAGAACAAAAAATCAGAGAGAGAACAACACGAAGATTAAGCCAACTTACAATACAGGAAGGGAATTATTTTTTAGAAGGGAAACCAACATAGCAAGGACCGAGGGTGGAGTAAATTATAGGTTATCCAAATAATGATGAAAAAACTAATCTAATTTAATAGATAACCCTTAATGAAGATATAACTAGGAATGAGCCACCAGAAATATATTTGAAAATGGCAGAGAGTATAAAACCTGTATGTGTCTATACCTGTGCTTATGAAAGATGGGAGTATATATATATATATATATATATATATATATATATATATATATATATATATATATATATATATATTGATGCCCTCCTAAATGGCACAATGTTAGTCTAAGATCAAACAACACAAAACACACAAGATGTTAGAGTTAGTCAATCAAAAACTAAATGATGAAGGCATTCCAAAGGAGACACTAAAAACATGCTAAATATCTCAAATAACTAAAACAAAGATCATGAGACATCTCCAACTGCCTCTTAGCATAGCCTTAGCTTCTTCTCCCTTGTTCCTCTCCTCTCCAAGTTCCAAAATAGTGTAGCTCTCAGCAGCTTTTTGCACTATGGATGCTTATGGAGGATTGAGATTTGTAGAATAGCTCCAAACATAAAATGAAAAACTATTTTTAATGCTAAAATGATTGATTTTACCAAAAGACAAAAGATTTAGTTATGCTATGCTAAATGCTCTCTAAAATGGCTATAGTCTAAATGCTTACAAGTTTTCAGGATCTGGATTATGAAGGAATGAGCTCTATTTATAGGAAAAATGGAGCAATGGATGGTTGAGATTGAACAATCTCAACAAGGGTCAGGATTGAATGATTTCAAATCCATGTGAGGGCTTTCAACCCAATCCCAGGATGACAAGTGTCACTGTGAGATAGGTTGAGAGGAGAGGGAATAAACATTAAATGCCTGACATGACTCTGGGATTTTAGAGTCAAGGTTGGTTGAATAAATAAACTCTTTATTCAAAGAATAAAGCTTTTTATTCAATGGATAAACTCTTGTGCAAATGTGAAATGGATGAATATGGTCAAAACAATAAATGTTTGGGGAGACAAGTTTGAAATAACCATAAATGGTTATGTAAGAGCCATAAATGGTCATGTAAGAGCCATTAGTGGTCTTGGAAGACTTTGGGGGTTAATTGGTTGAACACACAAAGCATTAAATGCTTTTCAAAGACTTTGGAGTCTTTGAGAAGTGACTCCATTTTGCTTAGGAATGTGACAATAATTAGGGGATGGATTAGGCTAATTAGGAAGGGGTTAGAAGAATCTAGAAGGGGATTAGATTTTGCAAGTGGATTTGGTGGGTGAGGGAAAATTGGATTTTATTAAAATAAAAATTCATTTATTTCAATAAATGTGTGCAAGTTGCATTTGTAGGAAAATGCAAGTGGGGGGGTTTTTAAATGATTTAAATAAATGTTAATTTATTTAAAAGAGGAAAAGGGGGATTTAATTAAATAAATTGATTTTATTTATTTAATTGATTTGAATTGGATTTTAATGAATTAATTAAAATAAATTGAATAATTTATTTAATTAATAGAAAAATGTTTGGGGATGAATTAATTAAATATTAATTTAATTAACTGATGGCTAGTGGATTTTTAATCAAATAAATACGAAATATTCATTTAATTAAAATGGACAGATTTATGTGACTACATTTGCCCCTCTTTGAGACGGTGCAGTTTATCGCATCGTTTCAAAGAAAGAAAAACTGGTGTGAAGAAATGCCCCATAAAATGTAAATTTAATGGGTGGTATGCCCCCTCGAGAGATGGGCCGAAAAATTTCGAAAAATCGGGCGATTTCTCGAAAAAGAATGAAAATTGGCAGGGTGATAGAAGAGAAGAAGTTAGGTATACTGGTGAAAAATAGAAGAAATCAGGGGAAACTGGGAGAAATGGGAGGCTCGAGAAGTTCACGGGGACCACGGCGATGAGCAGGGCGAAGTGACGGTGACAGCGGGGGGTATAAATGGGGTGAAAGGGGTGAAAATAGGATCATTTGTGACCGCGACCAGTTGAAAACTATAGCTCTGACAGTGACATTTGGAAGAGCCAGGAGGAGCGACGATGCCGTTTCTGATCACCGAGCACCGATTTGAGCGAGTCCGCCGGTACCAGCACCCAGCCGACTATGGACCAGCGGTACGCAAATTCGAAAACTTCCTTTTCATGCATTTTTAAGACGTTTTTAGCTGAGTCCAAGTCAAGTCGAAGCAAGAGCGTTGGAACTAGGTTTTTAGCGCTTTTGCTCCATAAATTAGTGCTATTGTGCCGCAATAGCGCTTTTGTAGGTTAGTTTGAGCGCTGTTGAATTTAATGAGCGCTATTGAAGGCAAGTTTTAGCGCTTTTGATTAATTAGCGCTATGGTATAGTTAATTGAGTGCTATTGACCGTAATAGCGCTATTGTGCAGTTGTTTTAGCGCGTTTGTTTTGGTAGCGTATTGTAGGGCTTTTTGAGCGCTATTGAGGTTGTTGTAGCGCTATTGTTCAGAATGAGCGCTTTTGTAGGTTAAATAGCGCGTTTGCTTTAGGATACAAGATGCCCCAGTTTCGGACAAAACAAATCTCCTGATGCCTAACGATTGATGGATGACGAGGTGAAGTGGGAGTTGTTTTGAACCATAGGAGCCCGATGAGACTTAGGTCATTTGTTAGGAGAAATGCCTGTTGAAGTCTAGGCGGCTATGATTGCTTACCTGTTGAGACTCGAAGATACTTGATCAAAGTATCTTATGATAGTCTAGGTTTAAACTTAAGAAAGTTTGATAACAAAACAACTGATGGTGGTTTGATGAATGTTTATGTGCAGGAGGATCTACGCGTGTTGCAGTTACGCGAGCGCCACCCCGCGACACAGGGGTTGCGAGATCGTTTGACTCAGATCGAGATAGATTGTATTGCGGCTACTGGGCTCTATGAGGTGATGCATATGCCCGTGATTCGGATGAATCACGACCTGATTACAGCTTTAGCAGAGCGATGGCACAGTGAGACATGCACGTTCCATCTGGCTCAGGGCGAGATGACGGTGACTTTGGAGGACGTGTGGCGTATTCTTCGGATTCCGATTCGAGGGCAGCTGGTGACATATGATTGATCTTGGGGGACGGTGTCCTGTCAACGGATTTTTGATGAGGATGTATACATCGATGATGGCTCGATCGCATGGGAGGATATAGCGGCACTATATGAGCCCCTTCCAGCAGTATTGTCAGGGATCGTGGGAGGACTTCTGTGTCCAGACAGGCGGTCACATGGATTGGCGGTCGGGTGGGGACAGGTTATAGAGATGATGGTGACTGAGGGGACCCGATATGCCTGGGGGTCGTGCGTGTTAGCGCACATGTACCAGGAGCTGCACGAGGTAGTGTATAGAGGGCGGGGGTCTCTAGCAGTGGGTATGACGCTGCTGCAAGTGTGGGCATGGGAGCACTTACCTGTGACTCGTCCGGTGAGTCTGAGATTCCGAGCCGTGGACCAGCCCTATATGTTCATGTATAGTGGTATGATGAGTCAGCCCCACTTGGGGAAGCTAGAGTGGTGGCGGCGGGCATTAGATGATTTGGATGCAGTGATCTGGCGGCCATACTTGGAGTGTGAGCCATGGGATGATGATGCTGAGGCACTACCTTATTTCTTCATGACCCGATTCCTCATTGGGAGGACTTCGTATCACATGGAGAGACAGGTGCCAGGACGGGTGATGAGGCAGTTTGGACGGCAGCAGGGACTGCCGAGCGGATCAAGAGAGTATGCTCGAGTTATTCGAGAGCGGTATGCATGGGGTCCAGTGCTACCGTATGATCAGGCACTAGCAGAGTTCCGGACACTGCAGGCGAGGCCATGGGATCTACGACCGAGGGTCGTGGATGCAGGGGTTACAGCAGAATATACACAGTATCGGGCGGCGCACCCGATCCTACAGATATCAAACCCAGCTGAGCCGATCCCAGCATTTGAGGATGAGAGAGGACGAGGACGAGGACGGAGAGTAGGAGGTCGAGGAGGAGGAGATGGAGGAGGAGTAGATGGAGGAGGAGGAGGTGGAGGAGGTGGTGGAGGGGGAGGAGGTGGAGGAGGTTTGGGGATGCCGAGGCAGCGGAGAGGGAGAGGTGGACTACCTCTGCAGATATCACAGGGACCGTTGATGCAGGGAGGAGTGCAGCTGAGTGGGAGGGGGATGGAGAGAGAGATCCCGATGGATACAGGTGCAGGGGAGGGTGGTGCAGGGGAGTGTGGTGCAGGGGAGGGACCTAGTGGAGGGGGTGATACAGGTGCAGCAGCCATGGACATGGGGGAGGGAGCTACTGGGGATCTGCGGGAGCATATGATAGGTTATTTGCAGACCCGGGTAGAGAGATTAGAGGCGGAGGTAGCAACTAGAGATGTGCAGCTATTTGCACGTGAGTCAGAGCTGACGGTGGTGCTGCGGGAGAGAGATACTGCGGTGGAGAGATTGGCAGAGCTGCAGGAGAGAGTGCGGACTGGTGCACAGGGGCCTTCAGGAGAGGTTATGAGGGAGATACGGCGAGCACAGGCGGAGATAGAGTACTGGCGGGGGTTATATGAGCAGGTGGTACCGATTAGCCAGCGAGCTCTCAGTTACTCACAGATGCGGCAGGCCAGATCCGAGCGATCACAGAGGATGCAGAGCAGTGGGGGAGTGATGGGTCCTTTGCGGCAGGATAGATCAGGAGATGCAGGAGGGAGTGGGGGTTCGATGAGGCCTCCACGGAGAGATGGATCAGGTGGTGCAGGTACCAGCGGTGGAGTAGGTAGGGGTGGTGGTGGTACAGCATCTGGCCAGAGTGGCATTTGAGAGAGCATTTTTGCATACATGTATTGTATCATTGTCTATTTTTGGACTGTATCTTGGATGGCTTTTTGGTAGCCGATTTTGTAGACTTCATTGTACTCTGATTATGAGTTGATATATATGAGGAGATCCCATATTGTGATGATTATGCATGTGATGATGTATGGATGTTTATGCATGTGTATGATTTATTGCTTAGAGGTATATGTGTATATGTATGCATTTGATGAGATGTTTCTTTTTATGCATGTTTTTATGATGATGGATGATGTTGTATACTGACATATGAATGCAGGTTTGGATGTTTATTGATTTATGTTTTTATGATGAGTTATGATGTGAGATACTGGCATATGAATGCAGGTTGAGATGCTGATGATGTATTTGATTTGTAATGTAATGTTTTTATGTATGGAATGCTATGATGATTTATGCTTATGCTTTGATGTATGAACATGATTTGATGATGTTTCCTATTGGCGATGTAATGATGAGACGATTTATGTGACAATGTTAATGCAATGATTTGATGTATAAATATGCAGCTAGATGTGTGTTTTAGATGAATGTAATATGGATAAACAAAATGTTTAAGTGCAAATGTTTATATGATAAATGCAGATGAATAAACAAATGTAAAGGACAAGTGTGTATATGATGATATTTAAAATGAATGTAGATGAATAAACAAATGTAAGGTACAAGTGTTTATATGATGATATTAAAATGAATGTAGATGAATAAACAAATGTAAAGTACAAATGTTTATATGATAATGCCTAAATGAATGATTCTAAATGCGTTTTAAATATGTTGGTAAGTGCAAATGATAATGGGATGATATGATAACTAATGGGGATAATAACTGCACCTTAATGTAATGATAATAAATGCAATGTGAATGAATCCTAAAAATGAACATTATAAGATACTTAATAATGAATGAATGCATCTTTTAACGATAAAGCAATGAATGCAAATGATAAATGATGAAAAGTTTAATAAAATGATAATGGATAATTGATATAAGATGAATGCTTATAAAATGATTTAATATAATCAACGACAATTTAATCCTATGAGTGGATCTAATTATTTATGATTGACGCAATGATGCAAATGTTGTTAATGAAAACTAATGGCAACAATGAACGATATGCAATGTTTAAGTTTGTTAAAATGACATGAATGGACGTAATGCAAGATGCACCTAAATGTAATGATGATATGATCATGAAGAATGCAAGGTTTTTAAGACTTTGCATGATGTATTGATGATGTATCAGAGTACTCGGTCGTGATTGTACCCAAGACCAGTTTTTTATTTAGTCATTTTTGCATGTAAAAGCCCACATATGAATGAATGAGTGGATGGGTGATATGCAACGGAATGCCAGATATAAACAGATGAGGTGAAATGACGATCCATAGTGCTCTATTTTCATCATTGAGCTTTAAAATGTTGGAAGAGAATACAAGCATCTTGACACAATGATTCAAGATGACCTGAGTATTTCTTTCAAGGATTTTAATATAGCAAGTGAATACAAACGACTTGATATGAGGGTCAAGTCGACCAGAGTATTGCTTGCAGAACAGACAAGGATTATCTCCTTTCATGCATGACTTGGATCATCCTCCTTGATCTTAGGCTTGATCAGATCCTGAGACAAGTGCATACCGTACTAAGAAAATAAAACCTTTATCCAATTTGGAGGAAAAGGAACCAGAGAATGAGTATTGTACCTGTAACCAAACAGCATATTTACATAAAGAATAAAGAATATGGATCCTTGGTAATGGTCCATGCCCATATGGTCGAGGTATATGTTGTAGTCAGCAAGCCGTAGTGATCTATGACTGCATTTTGCATAAGATCACGTAGCTTAGTGAACTTCCCACGTAGACACCATTAGTACATGCCCCAGAACTTCATCGGAAATAATGCGCAAATGATACAAAACAATGCTGAAAGATCCCGATACAGATAAACAAATGAATTACTCACGAATCAACCAAGTATTTGATTGCTTAACATAATTTTCTTGTCAAAGAAAACGTCACTTTTGTCTTTGTTTTGGTAAGGAAGGATGCATCCTTGTTTAAGACAGTTTGATTGTTGATGTTGAGTGTGTGGTTGATTGGTAAATGGTCATTTGTGTGAGTATTTTGTCAATGTTTGTTTTGGTATCTGCATGGATGGGTATGTACAAGGTGTTGCCATGTTTTTGTGTGATTTTTCGATGGTTTTTCGATGTTTTTGGATTTTGAGTTGTTTTAAATGTTTTTGGATTTTGTGAGTCATTTTTGAATGTTTTTGATATTTTTTATGATTGCCTGAATGAAGAGCGTAATGACACATAAGACAATGTAGAATCCACTTCCATCAATAGGTTAAGGGTATTGCCCCCAGTTTTTAGACCTGACTATGAAAAGGTGGGATGCTAGATGCATGGAGTACTTTCTTAATTGCAGATCAAATAACAAGCCATGGTTGGGATGGATGGATGTGTGTGTGCATGAATATGATCGCAACGAGCCTGAAAGATACTGGAGCCATTGTCTTTACGAGTGGCGCCTGTTTGCCAGGTTTTCACCATCGCACTTACCCAAGGTGCCACCGGAGTGGTTGTTCACCTTTTGGATGTATGATTTTCCTTTACTTTTTTTTTGAATGTTTTTGTATTTTCTTCAGGACATTTTCTGAATGTTTTTAGTATTTTCTGATATGCAAGGGAGCCTGATGCCTTGTACACCTTAGGTATAAAACCTTTTGAGGTGCATGCTATTGATTGGATCTGCAAGCGGTTCTCCTTCTGATGTAGCCAACTGATATGCCCCGGACCCGAATACAGCAGTGACAACATATGGGCCGAGCCAATTTGATTCAAACTTGCCTTGATGTTCTCTATTTGGTTGGTTGCGAGGATTTTCTCGAAGAACAAGATCACCGACCTCAAATGTACGAGATCTAACTCGGTGATTGTAGCTTCTACTCATGCGCTGCTGATAGGCTTTGAGGTGATTGTATGCAGCTTGTCGCTTCTCATCTAGTAACTCTAAGTCCTGAAGACGGGATACTCTGTAGGCTTCATCATCGATGAGATTGTGCAAGGAAACTCGTAGTGATGGGATCTCGACCTCAATGGGTAAGATAGCTTCAGCACCATAGACCAATGAATAAGGAGTTGCACCTGTAGGGGTTCGAATACTAGTTTGATATGCCCATAGCGCTGGATTTAGTTGAACATGCCAGTCACGGCCGGCATCATTGACTGTCTTCTTTAGGATCCTCAATATGTTTTTATTAGATGCTTCAGCCTGACCATTGCCTTGGGGGTAATAGGGAGTGGAAAAGCGGTGTTGGATATGAAATTTCTCACAAAGCTCACGGACATCTTGATTTTTGAAAGGAAGACCGTTATCTGTGACGATGGACATGGGTACACCATACCGGCAGATGATGTAGTTGAGGATGAATGAGGCGATCTGCTTGCCGGTGACTTGGGTAAGTGGAACAGCTTCGATCCACTTTGTGAAATATTCGGTGGTGGTAATAATGAATTTATGGCCGTTGGATGAAGATGGATGAATCTTACCCACAAGGTCAAGGCCCCATTAACAAAAAGGCCATGGTGTTGTGATTGGTTGCAGTTCCTGTGCTGGTGCATGTATCAGGTCACCGTGAACTTGACATTTCTTGCATTTCCTGACAAAGTAGTAGGAATCCTTTTCCATAGATGGCCAATAGTATCCAGCTCGCATGATCTTCTTAGCTAGTGATGGACCACTTGAGTGAGTCCCACAAATTCCTTCATGTACCTCTTCCAAAACCTTTGTTATCTCATCTTGTTCCAGACATCGAAGGAGAGTACCATCAAGACTACGTCGGTATAGGGTTTCGGCAATAATGGTATATCGAGCAGTTTGGCGAAGGAAGGTTTTACGTTGGTTATTTGATTGGTTGGGAGGAAGGGTGTGATCGCGGAGATAGGTGTAGAAGTCACCATACCATGGGGATTCGGAACCAACAAGGCGACATATCATTTCAGATTCGAGGATATCATAAGCGGGGATCCAAAGCTGTTCTACCAAAAACTCGTAGCGTGTTGAATTCTGTGGAAGATCTAGTAGAGATGCGATGGTAGCCATGGCATTAGCAGCTCGATTCTGATCTCTTGGTATCTGCTCAAAGGTGATAGTAGTAAATGATGTCTTTAGAGTGTCCACCATTTGCTTATATGGCATGAGTTTATCATCTTTGGTCTGATACTCATTAGTTGCTTGTCGAATGACCAGTTGCGAGTCGCCATATACTTGTAGTTCTTGTAATTTCCATTGTATGGCTAATCTGAGTCCTGTGATCAAAGCCTCATACTCTGCTATGTTGTTTGTGCATGGAAATGTGAGCCTGTAAGACTTCGGGATGCTATCACCTTGAGGTGTGATAAATAGAATGCCTGCCCCCGAGCCGTGCCTAGTGTATGAACCATCAAAATATAGTTTCCATGGTTGTGCTGTTGTGATCATGAATATCTCTTCATCTGGAAAATTGGAAATGAGAGGATGATCGCCTATGAGTGGTGCATCGGCCAACTGATCTGCAATGACTTGCCCTTTGATAGCTTTACGGTCCACATACTCAATGTCAAATTCACTTAGAATCATCACCCATTTGGCCAAACGACCTGTCAATGCTGCTTTGCTAAGTAAATACTTGAGTGGATCAATCTTTGCGATGAGTTGTACCTTGTGTGTTAACAGATAGTGTCGTAATTTAGTGGCTGCTAAGATCACTGCTAGGCAAGCTCGCTCAATAGGTGTATAATTGAGTTCATAGCCAACCAGTGTACGAGAGATGTAGTATACAGCACACTCTTTGCCTTCTGCATTATGTTGTGCCAGTAGTGCCCCCAGTGCTGTACTTGTTGCTGAGATGTAAAGTAACAACGGTCTACTTGGATCTGGTGGTATCAGCAATGGTGGATTCATGAGATAGTCTTTGAGTGACTGAAATGCTTGCTAGCATCTGTCATCCCACTGAAAGCGGATGTTCTTGTGTGGCAGGTGTGTGAAGGGGTGACACTTATCAGCCAATTGTGCAATGAATCTGCGGATGGATTGAAGTCGTCCTTGTAGTGTCCTTAGCTGACTGATATTCTTTGGAGGTGGCATGTCCATGATTGCCTTAACCTTTGCTAGATCGACCTCAATGCCTTTGCTTGAGACAATGTATCCTAGAAGTTTCCCGGAGGTCACTCCAAAGACACATTTCTTTGGGTTGAGTCGAACATGATATTGTTCCAGTCTATCAAAGATTTGATCTAAGATGCGGAGATGTCCTTCTCTAGTAAGTGATTTTGCTAGTAAGTCATCCACATAGTCTTCCATCATGGTATGCATCATGTCATGGAAGATGGTGGTCATTGCGCGTTGATAGGTCGCTCCTGCATTCTTTAGACCAAAAGGCATTACATTCCAGCAGTATGTGCCCCATGGACATGTGAAGGCTGTCTTATGTTGGTCCTCTGGTGCGATCTTTATCTGATTGTATCCTGAAAAGCCATCCATAAGTGAAAGCATGGCATGTCCTGCTGTCAGATCCACTATGATGTCGATATTTGGTAGAGGGAAGTCATCCTTAGGACATGCCTTATTTAGATCTCTAAAGTCTGTGCAAATGTGGATGCCCCCTTTTGGTTTGCCAACTGGCACAATGTTGGAGATCTAGTCTGCATAATCAATTGGTCTAATGAAACCAACATCCAGGAGTTTCTTGAGTTCAGTTTTGACTAGCACGACAATCTGAGGATGCATCTTACGAAGCTTCTGCTTGACAGGTTTGGCTCCTTTTGCTACTGTGAGATGATGCATGACTAAATCAGGGTCAAGCCCAGGCATGTCTGCATATGACCATGCGAAGTTGATCTGATGCTTCTGGAAGAACTCTATGAATTGAGGTTGTTCCTCTGGAGTGAGAAGAGATGCCAGATGTATGATATGAGGGTTTTCAGGAGTCCCCACATTGTATTCTTTGGTTTCCTCGATAAGAATCGTTGATCGTTCCTGTTGTGTACTAGCAGGGAGGATGTCAAACCCTTCATCCTCAGGCGCCTCAGAGAGGTTTTCACCATTGGATACGCTCTTTCTTTTTACTGTTGTCGGATCAAACAGTGCCACAGTGTGGTTTTCACTGGAAGATCCATGTTTTATTGTTATATTTTTGCAGCTGAAGGGTTTGGCATCCGCCCCGAAGTATGCTGCGCTATTAAGTTGAATGGCGAATCCAGCTTTGTGATCCCCGCTTGGTAGATTATCCCTTAATTCCAAAAAGTCAATGATAGCCTCATCGTTTTGGAAGAGGTCCAGACATGGGGGATTTGGTTGGTTCCATTCGATAAGTTCAGGGTGGATAATGGGCATTACTTCATCGATTAGGTTAAGTGCAGGAGATGTATCAGTGAGGGTTAAGACAGTGTGGTGAAGGTCGTTGATGGTACTCTCCCTGTCAGAATCAGGCGTAGGATGAGACGTAGGGTCTGTGGAAGATGTTTCCAGCTCAGGTACCCAAGTGGTCTTTATCTGTGCTTCTCCGTAAACAGGAATGTCTTTGCGGGGTGGAGGTGGTGATGTGTCTTCCTCATCTGAAGTATTAAGTTGCACTGAATCGAATTCCCACTCATGTGAGTCGGTCTCTGAATCACTCTCCAGCATCCGATTGCTATACCATACTGGGATTTCTTTGGAGTTAAACACGACAGGCGTGATTGGTTTATGTACCTTTGTGGTGATCGGTGCTGCAGGAATCGTGATGGGATTTAAAGGATTTGTCACTGGAAGTATCGGCAGTGTTGATTTAGTGACTTCTATTGGAATGGCTGGTGCCATAGATGCTGCTGCGGGTTCCAATATAGTTGCTGCTGCTATTGGTGTTATTGATGGGATTACTGGTTCGTTTGGTGGGATGAATGATATTAATGACGGTTGCGGTGGAGTTGTGAGCCTCGATGGGGCAGTGGGGATAATGCTTGATGGTGCTTTGATTATGAAAGGTATCCGCTTTGCAGTAGGTGGGCAAAATGGTGTGCTGGGTTTTCCTTTGAATCTGAGTTTAGGAAGGACTTCTTTTTCAAAGCCTAGGCCTGTATTACCTTTGGGCTTAAACTCTGGCAGTAGTGGTTCATGTCGTCCTTGTTTGCAGTATCCCAAAGCACTCTGACCATCATATCCCATTCTTTGCATAATGAGGAGGCCTTTGCCATACTGTTCTGTAGGAAGTGTAACTTGCGGTTTTTCAGTGGTGATGGGATCTTTATATATTTAGTCCGCCAGGTCCTCATCTTGTGTCTCTTCCTCTTGACTCTTTCCAAGAATGAAAGGGGTTAAGGCACATGGAGGCGTGATTAGTAGTTGCTGGAGCAACTGCTGTGGTTTACCATGTGTTCTAGGAGAAGTAGGCATTTGTCCTACACAAAAGAGCTGACTCAAGTTATATTCCCCGGGACCTTCCTCTGCGACTTTCATCTTAAGCTTTTCTTGCTTGGGTAGAGGGATGTTCGAACTGGCAAGAGAAGCGGGATTTACATATGATGTGGAGGAAATGGCTTCCCGATTATTAGGAACAACAATCTCTGGTTGATGGCTGATATTATGGCAAAAAGCAAAAGGATTTGCATCACCCAGGATTGTGATCTCTGCACCATTATGTGGGAACTTGATACATTGATGGTAGGTAGATGGAACGGCTTGCATGGCATGTATCCAAGGTCTCCCTAATAATAGATTATATGGCAGAGGAAGGTCCAGAACCTGACAAATGATGTGCTTTACCACGGGGCCTACTCGGATTGGTAGTACCACAGCTCCTTTGGATGAACGCTCTGCATCATCATAGGCTTTGATGGTGATCTTTTTGCGAGGATCCACTGATTCTATTGCATATCCCAATGTTGTGACCAACTGTAGTGTACAAATGTTTAGGCCTGCTCCATTATCAATCAAGACTCGCTTGATCCTGTGTTGGTTGACAAAGCCTTCAATGTGTAGCGAAGCATTATGAGGTTGTTGGAAAGAAGAGTTGTCACTTTCAGAAAAAGTGAGACAAGGGGATGACTTGAGATTTCCAACCATGGCTTGAAACTGGTCCGTATTAAGGTTTGCAGGGACTGACACCTCTTGGAGTGCTTGATCCAAGATTGTTTTATGAGAGGGTGACAGACACAAAAGCTCCAAAATGGATATGAGCGCAGGGGTTTTATCTAATTGTTCCACAAGATTGTACTGCTTTGGGATGGAGGTGGCGCCTTGTGGAGCTGCCTTGATGGTGACCTTGCCACGACGTGTAACAACATTGCAATTTGAGGTGGGATTTTTGAAGGTGATAGTTGCAATTTGTTCACTGGCATCATACAGGTGATTGACAGTGTAGTTATACGCAGCTTGCGTATAATCAGTGGCATCAAGACCTCGTCTGGACGTGGAAGGACCCCTTTGATCTTGTGATGGAAGTGGATTCTTGAACATCTGATGATCATTATTGGTCATTTTCGGATCATGTCCTTCAATTTCAATTTCTCCTTGGTCAATAAGATCTTGAATGAGATCTTTCAATCGGTGACAATTACTTGTCTTGTGTCCTCTTCCTTGATGGAACTCACAATGTTCAGTATCTCTCCACCATGCTGGTTTGACTTGAGGCTCATAGTTCGATAGCTTAGGTAGAGTGACCAAATTTTGAGAGAGGAGTTGTCGCAATACTGTTTCAATGGGTTCCCCTAAGGGAGTGTATGTGCGTTTTTGTTTTTGTGGACGAGGTCTTGGTTCATCATGAGATGTGATGCGACCTTGATTAAGAGGAACGTTTGTGTTATTTTGAGGTGGAGGATTTTGTCCTGCAAATCGAACCACAGGTTGTGCATTTTGGACAGTCCTGGCATCCACAACTCCATCATTGACGATATTCTTATTCTTGTTCCAGAAGTTCGATTTATCGCTATTGAAGCGCGGGCGAGGAGCATCTTTTGGTTCATTAAAGATTTTGATGAGTCCTTTTTTGATGAGTGCCCTTTCACATTTTATACCTTTGGTGATCATATCGTTAAAAGAGTCGGTGTCTTTGACATCCAGGTGAAATTCCATTTCTTCGTTTAAGTTGGAAATGAAAATTTCCACTAGTTCTCGTTCAGGTAACTGAAGAGAACGTCTGCTAGACATTTGGCGCCATCGTTGCAGGAATACTGAGAATAGTTCACCTGGTTTTTGTTTAGTGTTGCATAGATCAGCCATGGTGATGTCGCGTTCAATATTATAAGAGTAATGAGATAGGAACTTCTGGATGAGTTCCTCAAATGTTCTAATGCCACCTGGTAGTCGGGAAAACCATGATGTGGTTGTTCCTCCCAAGCTTTGGGGAAAAAGGCGCATTAGGTATGTGTCCTCATAAGCCGCTTCAAGACAAGCGGAATGAAATTCTCGAACATGATCGCGGGGATCTCCCTTTCCTCTATATTTTTTGAATTTTGGTGTTTCGAACCCGCGTGGAAAGGGTGGCATATAAAGATTCCTATCAAATGGATAGGGACAGATGTCGTTAAGTGAGAATTGATTGGTCTTAACACCACTATGAAGTTGTTGGGTGAGATTCTCAACTTGTTGCCGCAACATCTCCATTTCATTAGGAGGAGGAGGTGGTGGGTTACCTCGAGGGATGTTATATCTGATGGGATCTCTACGCCTTTCCTCCTCATGGCGACTTTGTCTTTCTGATGCTTGTCTTAATTGGGCAAGATCAAAGTCTGAGGGGAGTTTGGCTCCTTCTTGAGCGAGTTTTAAGAAGTGAGCATCCGCATTGCTCCTTAATATTTCATCAAATAATCTGTTAAAATGAGGGTTATGCTGAACCCTTTCGATTGTTGAAGGAGTGGGTGTACCTGGGTTTTCATCATTCCCATTTCCTCCAAGTGCTTCTTGAAATTCATTGAGGTTGTCCTCTTCTTCCTCAATTTCTATTTCTCATTGCCTTGATCGTGATCGGGTTTGAGCCATTTTGTTTGCAAGTTTGTTTTTGAAGTTGATTGAAGATGATGATGAGTGGTGATGAAATGAAAGATTGATTGGTTGGTGATTTGTGTTGTATGGGGATCTCTAGCACTTTAAGGTAGATGTAACCGAAATTCCTCCTTTGAATTGCTTGTTTGTTTTGATAAGATTTGATATGATAAGGTGCAGAGAAATCTGAGATGTGTTACAGATTTAACTACCTAGCAATGAGAGGATTCACTCATGAACTAGTTTTAACCTGCGTAGATGTGTCTCTTAGGATGAGCTTATCCTAGATGTAGAAACAATCTAAAAAGTGATATGATGTGTTTGATTTCAAGCAATTTCTAAAAAGAGAATTTGGGACAAGAACCTCTTAATGTTTTGAGAATTTTTGGGATACATTTGAAGATGGAATAACGATGTATGAATGAGATGATGAATGTTTTGTTTTGAACTTCAATAAAAACTTTGTGTTACAAATGGAACAAACTCTACCTCTTCCCTTTCAGACGTTGGTGGCACTTCTCGAGCTGTGTTGTAGGTGATACAGATGTTTGGGAAGAAATTGGGATTAATCTTTCCTCCTTGATTTTTGTGATAACTCAGAGCTCTATATTGCATAAAAGCTCTACGGTTTAATGATTCAGAATCAAATTCGTTTGTTTTACCTTGAAGGTACAGATGCATGCGATGTAGAAAGACTCTATGTGAGACAAAGATTTGTCTATTGAGATAGAAAAATTTCCTTTTTTTTATCAAAGCCTTTGAGCTTAATGGTTTTCTTTTCAAGGTAATATTCTGATGACACTTCTTCTTTCGCAAGATGTGAAGAATGGTCATAAAAGTTGTGACTCTATGTTGTTTGCACTTTGTTTTTGGTATTTTTGGTTGTGTTGACAGATGTTGGATGAGTACTTTGTTTTTGAAAGTGATTTTCTGATTCTTCCTTTGACAAGAAAACAAAGCAAGCACACAAACACAAAATTGTAGCCTCAAAGGCACAAATGAGTATGGGTCTAGATTAACCCAATCCTTGGACTTGTTTCTGACCCTTCCTTTAGATTTATTTTTAAGGTGTATTTCCAAAGCCTGAAGTCGGCTCAATTTGCACTAGGTCTGTAAAACGAACACACTTCAAACACTCTTTATCCCTAAGGTCAAATGGCCAGTTGTGATAAATTTAGCCCACATCTTGATATTTCTTCGACTTTGGTACTACATACCTTATGAATTCCGCCTTGGCAGGTAAGGATGTGATATACTAAGTCTTGCACGAGCATAACAAATAGATGATCCCTATGATGGGGGAGTCACCACTTTTATCAAGCCACAAGTGACTTTTCAAAAAGCTATGTTTCTACTCAAGGAAATATGTATGGTGAGTATCTTGGGAGCAAAACCTTCTATGCTCTTGCACTAAATTATACCTCAAATATCCTCAATCAATAGAACAGGTAGGCTACTACTTAAAGGTGTTTAGTCATGTTCGATGGCTTTGGACATAAGTTCATTCTGCAGTGACTCACTTAAGAGCCTTGTAACTGGTGGTGGGGCCCATTTGTCCTTTCGGCCAGTTACACTGTAGGAACAGCTATACCCAAGGCTACAGCTTTCGCTCTCACCTGATTTCTATAGCGGTTCGAAGGATTTACCGCTCGAGGTCGTTCCCAAGAGTATCGATCCCTTGGCAGGCCTCTCTTAAAAAGATAAAATGTGAGCGTTACTAACACTTTTATCTTGCACCTAGGACCACGAAAGCCAAGGGAGAGGATAGTGTGTGTTAGAAGTAGGTCCACTCGACTGACTGTTTTGCACAAGCGTGCCAAATATGGAAAACACTTGTTCTTTTTAGTCCAGCATTTGCAATGTGTTTTAACTATTTGGAGATGTTGCTCCAACAACCATGGTGTTCATTTTTAGCTTCAAAGCAATATGTTTTGTAATCTAGAATTGAGAAATCCTGGTCAACTTAATGAAAAACACGTTTTGTTTTGAAGGAAAATTTTTGTTTTTGCCAAAAATAAAGACAAGTGGATTAATTTTAAGCACCAAAACAAAAATGCATCCCTAACTTTGCAATGAAAGCAAAACTTTTGAGTTTGTTGTTCTTTTTATTTTGCAAAGAAAGGTGAGTGTTCTTTTTAAGCACCAAAAACAAGTGTTAGGTTCGTTTTATGCACTTCAAAGTAAAATATGAGGTTTGATTTTTTTAATTTTGTGCAAAAAGGAAAATGAATTCTTTTTAACCAACTTTTTTAAAGAAAGTAAAAAGAAAAGATTTTATGGCGTCTACTAACTCCTCCTCCTGCACACAACAAGATTAGAACCTGCACTTGGTAAATGGCCAAACGTTAGTGTGGGCTTATACAAGCCTAAATTTTGATTCTTGGTTACAAAGCGAATTGGACAACACCCTGTCACAATAGCGCTATTCTGCTTTTTATACAAAAGCGCTAATTGATACAAAAGCGCTAGTCTGCGGTATCAGAAGCGCTATTTTACACCGTAGCGCTGAAAGAAGAAATAAATCCGAGAGGGCAAAAGCGCTGGAAGTGTGTCAATAGCGCTTAAACTTGGACAATAGCGCTAAAACGCCGTCAATAGCGCTGGAATGTTGTCAATAGCGCTATTTTAGTGTCAATAGCGCTAAAATAGATTTTTCAAAAGCGCCAGAACGCGTTCAATAGCGCCGAAGCGCGACCTGTGTGGCAATTTCAACATTCAGACATGTTAGTTAAAAAAAAATGATTATGTTTTTGGTGCTTGGATTCACGTCGGGTTCACCAAATGATGCCCTCCTAAATGGCACAATGTTAGTCTAAGATCAAACAACACAAAACACACAAGATGTTAGAGTTAGTCAATCAAAAACTAAATGATGAAGGCATTCCAAAGGAGACACTAAAAACATGCTAAATATCTCAAATAACTAAAACAAAGATCATGAGACATCTCCAACTGCCTCTTAGCATAGCCTTAGCTTCTTCTCCCTTGTTCCTCTCCTCTCCAAGTTCCAAAATAGTGTAGCTCTCAGCAGCTTTTTGCACTATGGATGCTTATGGAGGATTGAGATTTGTAGAATAGCTCCAAACATGAAATGAAAAGCTATTTTTAATGCTAAAATGATTGATTTTACCAAAAGACAAAAGATTTAGTTATGCTATGCTAAATGCTCTCTAAAATGGCTATAGTCTAAATGCTTACAAGTTTTCAGGATCTGGATTATGAAGGAATGAGCTCTATTTATAGGAAAAATGGAGCAATGGATGGTTGAGATTGAACAATCTCAACAAGGGTCAGGATTGAATGATTTCAAATCCATGTGAGGGCTTTCAACCCAATCCCAGGATGACAAGTGTCACTGTGAGATAGGTTGAGAGGAGAGGGAATAAACATTAAATGCCTGACATGACTCTGGGATTTTAGAGTCAAGGTTGGTTGAATGAATAAACTCTTTATTCAAAGAATAAAGCTTTTTATTCAATGGATAAACTCTTGTGCAAATGTGAAATGGATGAATATGGTCAAAACAATAAATGTTTGGGGAGACAAGTTTGAAATAACCATAAATGGTTATGTAAGAGCCATAAATGGTCATGTAAGAGCCATTAGTGGTCTTGGAAGACTTTGGGGGTTAATTGGTTGAACACACAAAGCATTAAATGCTTTTCAAAGACTTTGGAGTCTTTGAGAAGTGACTCCATTTTGCTTAGGAATGTGACAATAATTAGGGGATGGATTAGGCTAATTAGGAAGGGGTTAGAAGAATCTAGAAGGGGATTAGATTTTGCAAGTGGATTTGGTGGGTGAGGGAAAATTGGATTTTATTAAAATAAAAATTCATTTATTTCAATAAATGTGTGCAAGTTGCATTTGTAGGAAAATGCAAGTGGGGGGGTTTTTAAATGATTTAAATAAATGTTAATTTATTTAAAAGAGGAAAAGGGGGATTTAATTAAATAAATTGATTTTATTTATTTAATTGATTTGAATTGGATTTTAATGAATTAATTAAAATAAATTGAATAATTTATTTAATTAATAGAAGAATGTTTGGGGATGAATTAATTAAATATTAATTTAATTAACTGATGGCTAGTGGATTTTTAATCAAATAAATACGAAATATTCATTTAATTAAAATGGACAGATTTATGTGACTACATATATATATATATATATATATATATATATATATATATATATATATATGCAGATGTGTATATATCTCTATAGAGCAGTATATATACGCACCTGCATCTATGTGTTTATGTGTATGTTAGTATATATATGAAATACAAATCTATATATGCCTACATATATGAAAAACCATATATAATGTAATTCTGTAAATATCCCAATTCATAATTAAGATAATCTGATAAAGCAAAAACATCTAAACAGGGCAGGATTAAGTATATATATGTATATATCTATTATGAGTCCAAGTGTTGATATGTTAACAAAGGAGGCAGCTATATAGTTACGAAGAACAACATGGAAGGTTCTGAAATTCAAAAAAAGAATCAGCAGCAAACTATAGATAATTAAAGTAAATCTAAGTCTGAGTAGCGAAAAGTCTAGAAGAAGATCATCTTCACAAATCTAACTACAAGTGGCAGACCCTTTCCCTTGTATCCCTGCATGATCCGATAGTGAGTTCTTTGGCGAAGCTGGAAACTTCAAGTCAGGCTTTTCCACTCTTTTTGCCAAATCCATGTTTAGTCCTTCATCCCAGAGGTATACAGCCAACCAATGCTTATAGGGGAATGATTTCACATGAAGCCATCACATGAGGAAATTGATATTCCTTTGAATAGTAGGATGTCTGTTTGCGAATTTTACAGGATTATCGATTGAGAGAATTGGGAACCGAGGAACCTGACGATTATTCCACATTAGGATGCCATAATGTCGGGGCTTAGGGGCTAGAAGATCATTGGTAACATTTACCATTACTTGATCAAGTTCTCCCAGGATGATGTGCTTAAAGATCTTTAAGCATAACATCCTGATAAAATCCCTGTTAGGCTCAAAATGAAACACTCCTGCTAAAAACATGGAGGAGATATTAGAGTTTCCTCTGGCTCTGTCCTCGTTATGAATGAAATATTCCCCTAGGATTTGTAAAATGGCGTTAATAACTAGGTCATGAGGAGAACTAACAATACCTTTCAAACGAGCTGTCGTAATCTCACTAGTTACAACTGATGCTCTGCAAAACTGACAAGTTAGATGAAAACCCGTGGTAGTATAACAGACACAAACAACAAGAAACAAAGATTAAAATTAGTGTTATTCAACCAAAGATTAACCTAAGCAGGCATATCAAAAGAGATACTAAGATCATGCTAACATATTTAACTAGGGAAACAAATACAATAAGACATCTTCAAATGCCTTCTAACATGTTCTTAGCTCCTTCTCCTTTGTTCCTCTCCTCTCCAAGTTCCAAATTAATGTAGCTCTCAGCAGCTTTTTGCACTATGGATGCTTATGGAGGTTCAAGATTGTAGATGATTACTCTAAAATACTATGCAAATATGAACAAGTTAGAAAATGAGATTATTATTTAGTCTAGTGTTGATTTTAATCCAAAAAGAGTAAATATAAATGCTAAATGCTCCCTAGAATTCACTATAGATTAAATGCATGTAAGTTTTTCAAGATCTGGATTATGAAAAAATGGACTCTATTTATAAGAAAAATGGAGCAGTGAAGGGTTGAGATTGAGTAATCTCAACAAGGGTCAGGATTGAATGATATTCAATCCATGTGATGGTTTTCAATCCAATCCCAGGATGACAAGTGTCAATATAAGAGAGGTTGAGAGGAGAGGGAATAAGCATTTAATGCTTGACATGACCTAAGAGTTAACTTGGGAGTTAAGGTCAAGGTTGGGTTGAGTGAATAAATTCTTTATTCAAAGAATAAAGTTTTTATCCAATGGATAAACTCTTGTGCAAAGACAAAATGGATAACCATGGTCAAAGCAATAAATGCTTGAAGAGATCAATGAGTGCAAGTTGAATTAACCATAAATGGTTATGTAAGAGCCATTAATGGTTTAAAAGACTTTGGAGGTTAAATTGTTGAACACATAAAGCATTTAATGCTTTTCAAAGACTTTGAAGTCTTTGAGAAGTGACTCCAAGTTGCTTAGGAATGTGACAATAATTAGGGAATGGATTAAGCTAATTAGGAAGGGTTTAGAAGAATCTAGAAGGGCTTTAAGATTGCAAGTGGGTTCGGTGGGTGAGAGAAAATAGGATTTTAATTAAAATAAAATTTATTTATTTCAATAAATGTGTGCAAGTTGCATTTGTAGGAAAATGCAAGTGGGGGGGATAATGATTTAAATAAATGTTTTATTTAATTTATTTAAAAGAGGAAAAGGGGGATTTGATTAAATAAATAGGATTTATTCACTTAATCGATTGTGAATTTGGTATAATGAATTAATTAAAATAAATTGAATAATTTATTTAATTAATAGGAGAATGTTTGAAGATAAATTAATTAAATATTAATTTAATTAGCTGATGGCTAGTAGATTTTTAATCAAATAAATAGGAAATATTTATTTAATTAAAATGGATAGATTTATGTGACTACATTTGCCCCTCTTTAAGATGGTGCGGTTTATCGCATCATTTCAAAGAAAGAAAAATAGGTGTGAAGAAATGCCCCATAAAATGTTAATTTAATGGGTGGTATGCCCCCTCGAGAGATAGGCTGAATTTTTTAAAAAAATCGGGCGATCTCTCGAAAAAGAATGAAAATTGGCAGGGTGATAGAAAAGAAGTTAGCAATGCTGGTGAAAAATAGAAGAAGTTAGCAATAAAATGGAGAAATGGGAGGCTCGAGAAGTTCACAGGGACCACGACGGTGAGTGGGGGAAAATTGGGGTTACGACGAAGGGTTTATATGGGGAGAAAGGGGTGAAAACAAGGTCATTTGTATCCGCAATCATAGTGAAACTATAGCTCTAATAGTGACATTTTGGAGGAGCAAGCAACAGTCAAGATGCCGATACCCATTGCAAAGCACCGATTAGAGTGAGTCCGACGATTCCAGCGGCCAGATGACTACGGACCAGTAGTAGGCAAATTTGAAATTTGAAATTTTATGCATTTTTGAGATGTTTTTTGCTGAGTCCAAGTTGAGTTGAGACAATAGCGTTGAAATAGTGTTTTGGTGCTTTTGTCCAATGAATTAGCGCTATTGTGCCGCAATGGCGCTATTGTGTTGTTGTTTGAGCGCTTTTGAAAATATTAGCGCTATTGCATGCATGTTTGAGCGCTATGGCTTGTGTAGCACTATTGAGGGGTCAATTGAGCTCTTTTGTCGTGAAGCAGCGCTATTGCATAGGTTTTATAGCGCTTTTGTAGTTTGAGCGCTTTTGTATGGTTGATTAAGCGCTTTTGTTAGGGTATTAGTGCTATTGTGTAGGAGATAGCGCTTTTGTTTGCAAGATAGTGCTTTTGTTTGCAAGATAGTGCTTTTGTTTAGGAAAATAGATGCCCCAGTTTGTGTGAACAAAAATCGCCCGATGCCAATGATGGATGGATGGGGATGTGAAGCGAGAGTTGTTTTGAACCATAGCAACCCTGATGAGACTTAGGTCATTAGGATAAATGTCTGATGAAGTCTAGGTGTGCCATGATTGCTTACCTGTTGAAACCCGGAGATATTTGATCAAAGTATCTGTTGATAGTCTAGTTTTAAACTTAAGAAAGTTTGAAACAAAACAACTGATGATGATGGGTGATGCACGTGTGCAGGAGGATCTACACGTCTTACAGTTGCGCGAGAGACATCCCGCTACACAGGGGCTACGTGATCGGCTGACAGAGGCCGAGGTGGATTGTATTGTAGCGACTGAGCTGTATGATGTGATGCATATGCCCATGATTCAGATGAATCACGGTTTGATTACAGCATTGACAGAGTGCTGGCACAGTGACACATGCACGTTTCACTTGGCGCAGGGGGAGATGATTGTGACACTGGAGGATGTGTGGCGCATCCTGCATATTCTCATTCGGGGCGAGCTGGTGACATATAATAGATCATGGGGGACTCTAGCGGTTCAGAGATTCTTTGACGAGGACGTGTATATTGATGATGGTTCGATAGCCTGGGAGTATATTGTTGCATTGTATGAGCCATTACCAACAGTTTTGTCAGGGATCGTGGGGGGGCTACTGTGTCTGGATAAAGGATCACATGGTCTGGCCGTTGGTTGGGGGCAGGTGATTGAGTAGATGATGACAGAGGGGACCTGACTTGCTTGGGGACCGTGCGTGTCAGCGCACCTATATCAGGAGTTACACGAGGTAGTATACCGCAGGAAGGGCTCATTGACAGTGGGAGTGACGCTGCTGCATATTTGGGCGTGGGAGCACTTACTGGTGACCCGACCAGTGAGTTTAAGATTTTGGGCAGTCGACCAGCCCTATGTATTTATGTATAGTGGTATGATGAGTTAGCCCCACTTGGGGAAGTTAGAGTGGTGGCGGCCGACACTGGATGATCTGGATGTAGTGATCTGCAGACCCTATATTGAGTGCGAGCCCTGGGAGGATGATGCGGAGGCATTTTCGTATGTATTTATGACCCAATTCCTCATTGGGAGGACAACCTACCATGTAGAGAGACAGGTGTCGGGCAGAGGTTATGAGACAGTTTGGACGCCGGCAAGGATTGCCGAGAGGATCAGGAGAGTATGCCAAAGTGGTCCGAGAGAGGTATGCATGGGGGCCAGTACTTCCTTATGATCAGGCATTGACAAAGTTTCAGATGTTACAGGTGAGACCATGGGATAAACGATCTAGGGTGGTAGATGCAGGGGTTTCAGAGGAGTATAGTCAGTATATGGCGGCTCATCCAATTCCTTGGATATCAAATCCGGCAGAGCCAATTCTCGATTTTGAGGAGGATAGGGGACGGAGACAGAGGAGGGGAGGAGGTCAAGGACTGATAGTAGGTGGACGAGGGAGAGGGGAGGGTGGTGATGGAGGAGGAGGAGGAGGAAGGGGGATGGTGGAGGTGGAGGAGGAGGAGGGGGGATGGTGGAGGTGGCTTAGGTGGTCGAGTCCAGCGGAGAGGGAGAGGCGATTTGCCATTGCGGATATCACAGGGGCCATTGATGCCAAGAGGAGTCAGATTAGGTGGCCAAGGTATGGAGAGGGAGATATCGATGGATAAAGGAGAGGGAGCCACTGGAAAGGGAGCTACAGGTGATGTACCTATGGATACAAGGGAGGGAGCTACTGGAGATCTGCGGGATCATATGCTAGTATATTTGTAGACTCGACTTACAACAGTCGAGACACAAGTAGAGGATCTGGAGGCGGAGGTTGCAACTAGAGATGTGCAGCTATTTGCATAGGAGTCTGAGATGACTGTAGTGCTGCTGGAGAGAGATTAGGTCGTTGATAGGGTGATCTAGTTGCAGGAGAGAGTGAGGGCTTTGGAGGGAGTACAAGGATAGGGGCCATCTGTGGAGGCATTGGCAAGGGAGGTATGGAGAGCAAGTGGAGAGGTTGACTACTGGCGGGGTCTATATGAGCAGGTGGTGCCAGCTAGTTAGCGAGTACTGAGCTATTCACAGATGTGGCAGGCCAGATCAGAGCGATCTCAGAGGATGCAGAGCAATGCGGGTGTGATGGGCCCTCTACGGAGAGACAGGTGAGGTGGTGCAGGAGCTAGTGGGGGTTTGATGGGTCCTCCGTGGAGAGATAGATCAGATGATGCAGGGACTAGCGGGGGAGCAGGTGGTGATAGTGGTGCAGCATATGGTCAAAGTGGCATCTGAGGGAGCATTTTCTATGTATTTTGATATTGTTATTTTGGACTATGTCTTGGATGGCTCTTGGTAGCCGATTTTTTTTTTACTTCATTGTACTTTGATACATGAGATGATATATATATGTGAGCAGATCCCATTTTTTTGTTATGATATGCATGTTGATATGTGTGGATGTTATGCAGGATGATGATTTATGAGTTTATGCTTAGATGGATATGTTGTTTATATGCATGTTTGTATGATGATTTATGATGTTGGATACTAACATGTGAATGCAGGTTTATATATGCATGATTTGTTTGATGTATTGCTATATGTATGTAATGCCATGATGACGATGTATGCATAATGATATAATGATGTAGATAGTATCTTGTACTTTATATTAATACAAGGATGAGATAATGATATGCAATGATGTTAATGCAATGCTTTGAATGAATGATTATTTTTTGGATATATGCATCTATATGGTTAAAAAATGAATGCAACATGGATAAACAAATGTAAAGTACAAATGTTTAAATGATGATTTCTAAATGAATGCATGTATTATAATGTATGAACTAATGTTTGAGACAAATGGTTTTATGATTCTAAATGCCCAAATATGATGAAGTAAAAATGATAATGTGATGATAATGCAACTTATGGTTAATAACTGCACCTTAATGTAATTAAAAGGGATAATGAATGCAAACTAAATGAATCCTAAGGGAAATAAAATGAGTATAATAAGACACTAAAATGGATGAATGAATGCACTTTTTAACTAATGGATATATAAATGAATGTTTAGTAATGGTTAATCATGGTAGTAAATGCAAAGAAAGACAATTTATCATGCAAGTGAATCTAAATGTCATGAGTGGAATAATGAAATGATATAATGATACTAATGCAAGTAAATGAGAAGAACCATGTGCAATTTTATGCAACTAAAATGATATGAAATGTACTAAATGCAACTAAATGTAATGATGAGGATATGATCATGATAGATGAATGCAAGGCTGTTTAGACTTTGCATGATGCACTGATGATGTATCAGAGTACTCTATCGTGATTGTATCCAAGACCAATGTAATTTTCACATAACTTCTCACATTAACTTTGTTCACATTTGCATACAAAATCATGTATATGAATGAGTAAATGGATGGGTGACATGCAACAGAATGCAAAATATAAACAGATGAGATGAAATGATGATCCATAGCGCTCTATTTTCATCATTGAGCTTTAAAATGTTGTAAGAAAATACAAGAAACTTGACATAATGATTCAAGATGACCAGAGTATTCCTTACATGGATTTGATATAGCAAGTTAATACAAACAACTTGATATAGTGGGTCAAGTTGACCTGAGTATTGCTTGCGGAATAGACAAGGATTATCTCCTTTCATGCATGACTTGGATCATCCTCCTTGATCTTAGGCTAATCATATCCTGAGACAAGTGCATACCGTACTAAGAGATAAAACCTTTATCCAGTTGGATGAGGTAGGAGGAACAAAAGAAAGAGCAGTCATACCTGTAAACAAATAGCATATATAAAGAATAAAGAATAAAGAATATGGATCCTCGATAATGGTTCATGCTCATATGGTCGAGGTATACACTATAGTCAACAAGCCGTAGTGATCTATGACTGTATTTTTCCTGTGATCACATAGCTCAGTGAACTTCCCACGTAGACACCATTAGTACATGCCCCAGAACTTCATCAGAATAATTCGCAGAGGATACACAAACAATGTTGTAGAAACCTGATAGGAATAAATAACCCATAAATCAACCAAGTATTTGCTAGTTTAAACAGAATTTTCTTGTCAAAGAAAATGTCATCTTTGTCTTTGTTTTGGTAAGGAAGGATGCATCCTTGTTGAAGACAGTTTGAGTGTTGATGTTGATTGTTTGGTTTGATTGATAAGTGGTCATTGTTTGGAGTATGTCACAATATTGTTTGGTATCTGCTTTGAAAACGTATGTACAGGGTGGTGTCATGTTTTTGATTGATGTTCAATGTTTTCTGATGTTTTTGGATTTTGTGAGATAGTTTTCCAATGTTTTTGATATTTCTGATGATTGTTTTCCAATGTTTTTGGTATTTTGTGAGATAGTTTTGAATGAAGAACCCCAGTGAATCATAAGTAATGCTCAATCTACTTCCATCAAATAGGTTAAGGGCATTGCCCCCAGTTTTAGACATGTCTATGAAAAAGCAGGATATAAGACGTATGAAGGACTTTCTTGGATTGTAGATCAATAACCAACCATGACTTTGGATGGATGGATTAGTGGATGTAATGAACGTGATCGCAACAAGTCTAAAAGATAATGGAGCCATAGCATTTACAAGTGGTGCTTGTTTGCCAGGTTTTCACCATCACACTTACCCAAGGTACCACCGGAGTGGTTGTTCACCGTTTGGATGCATGATTTTTCTTTACTTTTTTGATGTTTTTGTATTTTCTTCAGGACATTTCTCTAAATGTTTTGGGTGTTTTGCCGGTATGTATGGGAGCTTGATGCTCCGTGCAGCTCATATATAAAACCTTTTGAGGTGCATGTTGTTGATTGGATCTGCTAGTGGTTCTCCTTTTGAAGTAGCCAACTGATATGCTCCAGACCCAAATACAACAGTGATAACATGTGGACCTAACTAGTTTGATTCAAACTTTCCTTGATGTTATCGGTTGGGTTGGTTTCAAGGATTCTCTCGGAGAACAAGATCACCTACCTCAAATGTATGAGGTCTAACTCGGTGATTGTAGCTTCTGCTCATGCGCTGCTGATAGGCTTTGAGGTGGTTGTATGCAGCTTGTCGTTTCTCATCAAGTAACTCTAAGTCCTGAAGGCGTGATACTCTGTATGCTTCATCATCTATCAGATTATGCAAGGAAACCCGTAGTGATGGTATCTCGACCTCAATAGGTAAGATAGCTTCTGCTCCATAGACCAGTGAGTAAGGAGTTGTGCCTGTAGGGGTTCGAATACTAGTTCAATATGCCCATAATGCTGGATTCAATTGAACATGCCAATCACGACCGGCATCATTGACTAACTTCTTGAGGATTCTCAATATGTTTTTGTTTGATGCTTCAGCCTGGCCATTGCCTTGTGGGTAATAGGGGGTGGCAAAGCGGTGTTGGATGTGAAACTTTTCACAGAGTTCATGGACATCTTGATTCTTGAAAGGAAGACTGTTATCTGTGATGATGGACATGGGTACACCATACCGGCAAATGATGTAATTAAGGATGAATGAGGCGATCTGCTTGCCGGTGACTTGGGTAAGTGGAACAGCTTTGATCCACTTTGTGAAGTATTTGGTGGTGGTAATAATGAATTTGTGGCCGTTGGATGAAGATGGATGAATCTTACCCACAAGGTCAAGTCCCCATTGACAAAAAGGCCATGGTGTTGTGATTGGTTGTAGTTCCTGTGCTAGTGCATGTATCAGGTCTCCATGAACTTGGCATTTCTTGCACTTTCTGACAAAGTAGTATGAGTCTTTTTCCATAGATGGCCAATAATATCCAGCTCGTATGATCTTCTTGGCTAGTGACGAGCCACTTGAGTGAGTCCCACAAATTCCTTCATGTACCTCTTCCAAGGCCTTTGTTATCTCATCTTGTTCCAGACATCGAAGGAGAGTACCATCAAGACTGCGTCGGTATAGGGTTTCAGCAATAATGGTATATCGAGCAGTTTGGTGAATGAAGGTTTTACATTGGTTATTCGATTGGTTAGGAGGAAGTGTATGATCGCGGAGGTAGGTGTAAAACTCACTGTACCATGGGGATTCAGAACCGATAAGGCAACATATCATCTCAGATTCGGGGATATCATGAGCGAGAATCCAAAGCTGTTCGACCAAGAACTCATAGCATGTTGAATTTTGTGGAAGATCTAAAAGAGATGTGATGGTAGCCATAGCGTCAGCAATTCGATTCTGATCTATGGGTATCTGCTCAAAGGTGATAGTAGTAAATGATGCCTTTAGACTATCCACCATTTTCTTGTATGGCATGAGTTTATCATTTTTGGTCTGATATTCATATGTTGCTTATCGAATGACCAGTTGGGAATCGCCATATACTTTTAGTTCTTGTAACTTCCATTGTATAGCTAACCTGAGTCCTGTGATCGAGGCCTCATATTCTGCTATGTTGTTTGTGCATGGAAATGCAAGCCTGTAAGACTTTGGGATGCTGTCACCTTGAGGTGTGATAAACAGAATGCTTGCCCCCGAGCCATGCCTAGTGTATGAACCATCAAAGTATAGCTTCCATGGTTGTGCTGATGTGATCATGAATATCTCTTCATTTGGAAAATTGGAAATGAGAGGATGATCGCCTATGAGTTGTGCATCGGCCAACTGATCTGCAATAACTTGTCCTTTGATAGCCTTATGGTCCACATACTCAATGTCAAATTCACTTAGAATCATCACCCATTTGGCCAAGTGGCCTATCAATGCTGCTTTGCTGAGTAAATACTTGAGTGGATCAATCTTTGCAATGAGTTGTACCTTGTGTGTTAACAGATAGTGCCTTAGTTTAGTGGCTGCCAAGATTACTGCGAGGCAAGCTCACTCAATAGGTGTGTAATTGAGTTCATAGCCAATTAGTGTGCGAGAGATGTAGTAAACAACACACTCTTTCCCTTCTGCATTGTGTTGTGCCAATAGTACACCCAATGTTGTACTTGTTGCTGATATATAGAGTAATAGAGGCCTACTTGGATCTAGTGGGATCGACAATGGTGTATTCATGAGATAGTCTTTAAGCATTCAGAATGCTTGCTGGCATCTGGCATCCCACTGAAAGCGGATGTTCTTGTGTAGTAGGTATGTGAATGGGTGACACTTATCTGCCAATTGTGAAATGAATCTTCGGATGGATTGTAGGCGTCCTTGTAATGTCCTTAGCTGACTGATATTCTTTGGTGGTGGCATGTCCATGATTGCTTTGACCTTTGTTAGATTGACCTCAATGCCTTTGCTTGAGACAGTGTATCCTAGAAGCTTCCCTGAGGTTACTCCAAAGACACATTTCTTTGGGTTGAGTCGAACATGATATTGTTTCAGTCTGTTAAAGATTTTCTCTAATATGTCCAAATGACCTTCTCTTGTGAGTGATTTTGCTAGTAAGTCATCAACATAATCTTCCATTATGGTATGCATCATGTCATGAAAGATAGTGGTCATTGCTCGCTGATAGGTCGCTCCTGTATTCTTTAGACCAAAAGGCATCACATTCCAACAATATGTGCCCCAGGGACATGTGAAGGTTGTCTTATGTTGATCCTCTGGTGCGATCTTTATCTGATTGTATCCAGAAAAGCCATCCATGAGTGAAAGCATGGCATGTCCTACCATTAGGTCTACTATGATGTCGATATTTGGTAGGGGAAAGTCATCTTTAGGACATGCCTTGTTCAGATCTCTGAAGTCGGTACAAATGCGGATGCCCCCTTTTGGTTTGCCGATAGGCACAATGTTGGATATCCAATCCGCATAATCAATGGGTCTAATGAAACCAACATCTAGAAGTTTCTTAAGTTCTGCTTTGACTAATATTGCAATCTGAGGATGCATCTTGTGAAGCTTCAGCTTGACAGGGTTGGCTCCTTCTTCTACTATGAGGTGATGCATGACTAAATTTGGATCAAGCCCAGGCATGTCTACATATGACCATGTGAAGTTGATCTAGCGCTTCTGGAAGAATTCGACAAACTTGGTTTGTTCCTCTGAAGTCAAAAGAGATGCCAGGTGTATGTGATGAGGAGTTTCAGGAGTTCCCACATTATATTCTTTGGTTTCTTTGATGAGAATCATTGATCGTTCCTGTTGTGTGCTACAGGGAAGGATGTCAAACCTTTCATCCTCAAGCGCCTCAGAGAGGTTTTCATTGTTGGATATGCTCTTTCTTTTTACTTTTGTGGGATCAAACAGTGCCACAGTATGGTTTTCACTGGAAGATCCATGTTTTATTGTTATATTTTTGCAGCTGAAAGGTTTGGCATCCGCCCCAAAGTATGTTGCGCTATTAAGTTCTATGACGAATCCAGCTTTGTGATCTCTACTTGGTATGTTATCCCGTAAGTCCGAGAAGTCAATGATCGCCCCATCATTTTGAAAGTGGTCAAGACATGGGGGATTAGGTTGGTTCCATTCGATGAGTTTAGGATGAATAATGGGCATTATCTCATCGATGAGGTTAAGTTCATTAGATGTATCAGTGAGGGTTAAGACGACGTGGTGAAGGTCATTGGAAGAAGTTTCTAGCTCAGGAACCCAAGAAGTCTTTATCTGTGATTCTCCATAAAAAGGAATGTCTTTGTGAGGTGGCAGTGGTGATGTGTCTTCCTCATCTGAAGTGTTAAGTTGTACTGAATTAAATTCTCACTCATGCGAGTCAGTTTCTGAGTCAGTTTCTAGTAACTGGTTATTGTACCGTATTGGGATATCCTTTGAGTTAAATACTGCAGATATGATTGGTGCTGCAGGAAGGATTATGGGGATCAATGAATCCGATACGGGGAGCATTGGTAGTATTGACTCTGCTACTTCTACTAGAACTGCTGATGTTGTAGATACTGCAGTGGGTTTGGATATAGTTGCTGCTGCTAGGGGTGTCTTTGATGTTATTGCTGCTGCTGATGGTGTTGCTGGTTTGATTGATGGGACCACTAGTGTTGCAGATGGTTTTGCTAGGATTTTTAGCTTCAATGGGACAATTATTATGTTCTGGGGTGCTGCTTTTATAATCAAGGGTGACCTCTTTGTAGTAGGTTGATATAGCGGTTTGCTGGGTTTCCCTTTGAACCTAAGCTTAAGAAAGATCTCATTTTGAAAGCCTAAGCCTGTGTTGTCTTTGGGTTGTAATTCCGATAGTAGCGGCTCATGTCACCCTTGCTTACAATACCCCAAAGCACTTTGACCATCATACCCCATTCTTTGCATAATGAGAAGACCTTTGCCATATTGATCTGTGGGAAGCTTAGCTTGTGGAATGTCGGTGGTGATAAGATCCTTATAGATCCATTCTGCTACATCTTCATCTTTGGTTTCCTCTTCTTGACTCTTTCCAAGGATGAAAGGTGTCAATGTGCATGCTAGTTTAACCAGTGCCATTTGAAGTATCTGTTGAGGTTTGCCATGTGTTTTAGGAGAAGTGGGCATTTGTCCAACACAAAAGAGTTGGCTTAAATTGTATTCCCCAGGACCTTCCTCTGCTATTTTCATCTTGAGCTTCTCTTGCTTGGGTATAATAGTGTTTGAACTGGAAAGGGAAGCTGGACTGACATATGACGTGGAGGAGATGGCTTCTCTATTGTTGGGAACAGTAATTTCTGGTTGATGACTTATGTTATGACAATATTCAAAGGGGTTTGCATCACCTAGGATTCTAATTTCTACACCATTATGTGGGAACTTGATACACTGATGGTAAGTGGATGGAATGGCTTGCATGGCGTGTATCCAAGGTCTTCCTAATAACAAATTGTATGGCAAAGGAAGGTCTAGAACTTGACAAATGATGTGTTTCACCACAGGGCCTACTCAGATTGGTAGTACAACAACTCCTTTGGATGAATGCTCTACATCATCATAAGCTTTGATTGTGATCTTCTTGCGGGGATCCACTGATTCAATGGCATATCCTAAGGCTATGACCAATTGCAGTCTACAAATATAGGCCTGCTCCATTGTCGATCAAGACTCGCTTGATCCTATGTTGGTTGATAAATCCTTCAATGTGGAGTGAGGCGTTACATGGTTGTTGGAAGGATGAGTTGTCACTTTCAAAAAAAGTGAGACAAGGTGATGACCTTAGATTTCCAACCATGGCTTGGAACTGATCTGTATTTAGGTTTGTCAGAACTGACGCCTCTTGGAGAGTTTGATCCAAGATTGTTTTATGGGATGGAGATAGACGCAATAGCTCTAAGATAGATATCAGTGCAGGCGTTTTGTCTAATTGGTCCACAAGGTTATACTGCTTTGGGATAGATGTGATGCCTTGTGGAGCTGCTTTTATGGTAATCTTGCCACGAAGTGTAACAACATTGCAAATGGAGCTGGGATTTTTTATAGTAATAGTTGCAATTTGTTCACTGGCATCGTATAGGTGATTTACAGTGTAATTATACGCTGCTTGCATATAATCGGTGGTATCCGTGTTTCTCCCTGAAGTGGAAGGACCCCTTTGATCATGTGATGGAAGTGGATTTTTAAACATGAGATGATCATTGTTTGTTGTCTTTGGGTCATGTCCTTTGATTTCAATTTCACCCTGGTCAATAAGATCCTAAATAAGATCTTTCAATCTGTGACAATTGTTTGTCTTATGTCCTTTCCCTTTATGGAAATCACAATGTTCAGTATCCCTCCACCATGAAGGTTTGACTTGAGGTTCATAGTTTGATGTTTTGGGTAAGGTAACCAGATTTTGAGAAACCAACTGTCATAACACTATTTCGATGGGTTCCCCTAAGGGAGTGTATGTTCGCTTTGGTTTTGGTTGACGCTGTCTGGGTTCATCTTGAGATGTGATGCGGCCTTGATTTGGAGGAGCAATTGTGTTAATCTTGGGTGGGGGATTCTATCCTGCAAATCGAACCACAGGTTGTGCACTTTTGATAGTTCTTGCATCCACAACCCCGTCGTTGACGATATTTTTGTTTTTGTTCCAGAAGTTTGGTTTGTCACTATTGAAGCGTGGACAAGGGCCATCCTTTGGTTCATTGTAGATTTTGATAAGTCCTTTCTTGATGAGAGCCCACTCATATTTTAAGCCTTTGGTGATCATGTCATTGAAAGAGTCTGTGTCTTTTACATCCAAGTGAAATTCCATTTCTTCATTTAAGTTGGAAATAAATATTTCCACTAGTTCTTGTTCAAGTAACTAAAGAGAACGCCTGCTAGACATTTGATGCCATCGTTGCAGGAAGACTGAGAATAGTTCACTTGGTTTTTATTTAGTGTTACATAGATCAGCCATGGTGATATCACGTTCAATGTTATGTAAGTAATGTGCTAAGAACTTCTGAACTAGTTCTTCGAAGGTCCTAATGCCACCTGGTAATTGGGAAAACCATGATGTGGTTGTTCCTCCCAAGCTTTGGGAAAAAGGTGCATGAGGTACGTATCCTCGTATGCCACTTCGAAGCAAGCTAAATGGAATTCTCTGACATGATCGCGAGGATCTCCTTTTCCTCTATATTTTTCAAACTTGGGTGTTTCAAACCCTCGTGGAAAAGGTGGCATATGAAGATTCCTATCAAAGGGATAGGGACAAATGTCATTGAGTGAAAATTGATTAGTCTTCACACCACTACGAAGTTGTTGGGCGAGATTTTCAACTTGTCGCCTCAACATCTCTATATCATTTGGAGGAGGAGGTGGTGGATTACCTCGAGGAATGTTATATCTGATGTGATCTCTACCTCTTTCATCCTCATTACGACTTTGTCGTTCTGATGCTTGTCTTAGTTGTGCAAGATCAAAGTCAGAGGGGAGTTTGGCTCCTTCTTGAGCAAGTTTTAAAAAGTGAGCATCCGCATTGCTCCTGAGTATTTCATCAAAAAGTCTGTTAAAGAGAGGGTTGTGTTGTGCCCTTTCTATTGTTGCAGGAGTAGGAGTACTTGAGTTTTCTTCATTCGCATTTCCTCCAAGGGCTTCTTGAAATTCATTGAGATTTTCTTCCTCTTCTTCTTCAATTTTTATTTCTCATTGCCTTGGTCGTGATCGGGTATGAGCCATCTTGTTTATAAGTTTTTGTTGAAGTTGGGTGAAAATGATGATGAGTTGTTGATGAAATGAGAGATTTATGGTTGGTGTGGTGTGTTGCATATGGATCTCTAGCACTTTAAGGTAGATATGACCAAATTTCTTTCTTGAATTTCTTGTTGTGTTTGATAAGGTTTGATGTGATAAGGTGTAGAGAAATCTGAGATGTGTTGAAGATTTAACTACCTAGTAATGAGAGGATTCACTCATAAACTAGTTTTAACCTGATTAGAGATATCTCTTAGGATGAGCTTATCCTAGATGTAGAAACAATCTAAAAGTGATTTGTTGTGTTTGATTCAAGCAATATCTAAAAGAGAACTTAGGACAAGAACCTCTTAATGTTTTGAGAGTTGAAATGAAGTGATGAAGTGAAGGTGAGAAATGGATGAAATGTTTAACTTCAATAAAAGCTTTTGTCACATATGGGACAAATTCTACCTCTTCTCTTTCGAGCGTTGGTGGCATTTCTCGAGCTACGTTGTATGTGATACAAATGTCTGGAAAGAAGTCGGGATTGATCTTGCCTCTTTGGTTTTTGTGATAACTCAAAGCTCTATATTACATAAAAGCTTTGCGGTTCAATGACTCTGGATCAAATTCGTTTGATTTCCCTTGAAGGTATAGACGCATGTGACGTAGAAAAGCTCTATGAGAGACAAAGATTTGTCTATTTAGATAGAATAATTTCCTCCTTTTAATCAAAGCCTTTGAGCTCAATGGTCTTCTTTTCAAGTTGATGTGTTGATGAAGATTCTTCTTTCTCAAGATGTGAAAAATGGTCATATAGTTTGATACTCTTCTTTTTGTTTTTGATATTTTTGGTTGTTTTGAAAAATATTTGGTTGGATGAATACTTGTTCTAAATTTTGGATTTTATGATGTTTCTTTGACAAGAAAACAAAGCAAGCACACAAACACAAGAATGTTGCCTCAAAAGACACAAATGAGTATGGGTCTATATCAACCCAATCCTTGGACTTTTTATGACCCTTTCTTTTAGATGTATTTTAGGTGTTTTTATTTCCAAAGCCTGAAGTTGGCTCAATTTGCACTTGGTCTTGACTAAAATGAAAACACTTCAAACACTTTTTATCCCTAAGGTCAAATGGTCAGTTGCGATAAATTCAGCTCACATATTGATATTTCTTCGACTTTGGTACTACATACCTTATGAATCCCGCTATGGCAGGTAAGGATGTGATATACTAAGTCTTGCACGAGCATAACAAATAGATGATCCCTATGATGGGGAAGTTACCACTTTCATCAAGCCACAAGTGACTTTTCAAAAAGATTTGTTTCTACTCAAAGAAATATGTATGGTGAGTATCTTGGGAGCAAAACCATTTATGCTCTTGCACTGAATTATATCACAAATATCCTCAATCAATAGAATGGGTGGGCTACTACTTAAAGGTGTTTAGTAATTTTCGATGCCTTTGGACATAAGTTCATTCTGCAGTGACTCACTTAAGAGCCTTGTAACTTGTGGTGGGGCCCATTTGTCCTTTCAGAAAGTTAAACTTTAGGAATAGCTATACCCAAGGCTACAGCTTTCGCTCTCACTTGATTTCTATAGCGGCTCGAAGGATTTACCGCACGAAGTCGTTCCCAAGAGTAAACGATCCCTTGCCAAGCCTCTCTTAAAAAGATAAAAAATTGAGTGTTACTAACACTTTTCTCTTGCACCTAGGACCACGAAAGCCAAGGGAGAGGATAATGTGTGTTAGAAGTATGACCACTCGACAAACTCTTTTGCACAAGTGTGCTAAACACGAAATTCACTTGTTCTTTTTAACTTGTCATCACAATGTGATTTAACTATTTGGAGATGTTGCTCCAACAACCATGGTGTTCTTTTTAACTTCAAATGCAAAATGTTTGAGTAAACTAGAACTTTGAAATCCTGGTCAACTTAATTTGAAACACGTATGCATGAAGTAAATTGTTTGCAAAATAAGACAAATTGATTGTGAATTTTTATTTGCACCAAAATGGAAGTGTGGATTGTGAGTTTTTGCTTAAGTTTGGTGCAATCAACGAAAATTTGTTTTTGTCTTGTTTTAAATACCAAATGGAGAATGTATCCTAACTTGCAAGAATGAATTTTTTTTTTTTTTCAATTTTAGAGCACCAAAACCAATTTTGTCTTGACTTGCAAGAAATGAAAATTTGTTTTTGTTCAATTTTAGAGCACCAAAAACAATTTTTTTTTGTCCTAACTTGCAAGAAATGAAAAATTTGTTCTTGTTCAATTTTAAAGCACCAAATGCAAAATTTTCACTTTTAAAGAAGTTAGTTTAGACCTGCACAAGAAACGAATAGTTAGTAAAATCCAAACCTAGGGGGGGCTTCCACAAGCCTAAAAAAAATTACTTTTTCGGTTACAAGGTCCTTTTTACAACGTTCTGTTACAATAGCGCCACTTTGTGTGCAAACAAAAGCGCTATTTAACACAAACGCGCTAATATTAAGACAAAAGCGCTAAAATCAAAACTTTGATAGCAAATACAAAAGCGCCAAAACAATCACAAATGTGCCAAAACAAGCATAAAAGCGCTAAATAAAGGTCAATAGCGCCAAACTTGAGACAATAGCACCAATAGCACTAGAATGTCAAGTTGCACTAGCGCTACAACGCGATCAAAAGCTCTAAGTGCGACCTGTGTGTCAAGCTCAACATTCAAACATGTTAGTTGTGTTAAAAAAAAATGTTTTTAGGTGTTTGGGTTCACATCGGGTTCACCAAATGATGCTTTGCAAAACTGACAAGTTAGATTAAAACCTATGGTAGTATAACACACACAAACAACAAGAAACAAAGATTAAAATTAGTGTTATTCAACCAAAGATTAACCCAAGCAGGCATATCAAAAGAGATACTAAGATTGTGCTAACATATTTAACTAGGGAAACAAATACAATAAGGCATCTCCAAATGCCTCCTAACATGCTCTTAGCTCCTTCTCCTTTGTTCCTCTCCTCTCCAAGTTTCAAATTAGTGTAGCTCTCAGCAGCTTTTTGCACTATGGATGCTTATGGAGGTTCAAGATTGTAGATGATTACTCTAAAATACTATGCAAATGTGAACAAGCTAGAAAATGAGATTATTATCTAGTCTAGTGTTGATTTTAATCCAAAAAGAGTAAATATAAATGCTAAATGCTCCCTAGAATTCACTATAGATTAAATGCATGTAAGTTTTTCAAGATCTGGATTATGAAGAAATGGACTCTATTTATAGGAAAAATGGAGCAATGGAGGGTTGAGATTGAGTAATCTCAACAAGGGTCAAGATTGAATGATATTCAATCCATGTGATGGCTTTCAACCCAATCCCAAGATTGTTGGGAAAAATGGTGTCTCAACCTTGCATTTATGCGAGGTTACTATTTATAGTAAGTTTTCATTTGAGCACGAAATGGTGCGAAACTCTCCCTGAAGCTTCTGGTTGGCTAGATAAGCATTCCGGTAAAGTTGCGTCGCAAGGTCACAGCTAGTTTTGAAGATATTAAAGTTTTAGTTTTGGAGGGGTGCAATAAAATATTTAAACTTAATTTTGGGGACTTTAGAGGCTCTGAAACGCCCTGAAAAGTGGTCGTAACTGGTGAAGCGGGTTACGAGGTGATAGAGCACTTCGCGAGCTTTCCGGTGCTTCAAACGGTTCATCAATCGGACACCCGGTTCGCAAGTTATGGCCTCCGGAAGTTTGTACTCCTGAAATAGGAAAAATAATTTGTATCGGATACATAAATGAGCTGTAAAAGGGAGCGACACATGTTGATGTGTTCTTTAACATGTCATAGGGCGTCTAGAAGGGAGATAAGGTCCGCTACACCTTATTGGGTGGTTTTGGCCCATGGTTTTGTAATACCGTTTGATGGTTTCTTGTATTGTATCTCTTATTTATGAGGTGTGTGAGATAGAGGTTGTGTGTAAGAGTCTTATGGCTATTGAGTTGCCTCTGAATCTCTGATTAGTGGTACTCCTGTGAAGAGCTTGCTCTGCAAGTATGTTGTAATCTGTTTTTGATTGCTGAATAAAATATTGAGCTGCTTTTGGAGGGTGGGGTTTTTCTCCCGAAAGGGTTTTCCCCACATAAATCATTGTGTTGTGGTATGAATGCTATTATATCTATTTCTATTTTCTGTAACTGTTGTAATGATCTGAAATTTTTTTGCATTACCCTCCTCTCAAGGTTAGTGTAGGAAGTTGTTTCCGCTACTTAACTTCCTTACAAGTGGTATCAGAGCCTGATCACCTTTGGTTTCAATTGTGGGCAGTTGTGTTTTTTGAACTAATCCAGATTTGAGTGGGAGCTTGTGCAGAAGACACTTTTTGATCTTGTTGCAAGAATATTCAGATGGTGAGTTCGTCAGGGAGAATAGAGGTGGAGAAATTTAATGGAAGTAATTTTGAGATGTGGAAGCTGAAGATGGAAGATTTGCTAATAGATCGAGATCTTTGGGATGTTGTTGATGCGAATGTCCAAAGGCCCTTAGATCCTACTGCGGCAGCTCAGTATGATGTTATGGACCGAAAAGCCAAGGGTCTAATCAGACTATGCTTGGCAGACTCTGTTCTAATCAATGTCCATGAAGAAAACTCTGCAAAGAAGCTATGGACTAAGCTTGGTGAGATGTATCAAGTGAAATCTTTATTAAATCAAATTTTCTTAAGAAAGAAATTGTATTCCTTGAAGATGGAAGAGGATGGACGAATTGCAGACCACCTGGAAGCATTCAATATGTTGGTGGCTCAATTAGTATCCGTCGGTGTTAAGATGGACGAGGAGGAGAAATGTCAGATCTTGCTTTGCTCTTTGCCTAATTCGTGGGATTCTCTTGTTATGGCTATCGGTAGTACTTCTGTTGTTTTGAAATCTGAAGACGTGGTGGGTGCCCTACTCGGTGAAGAGATGCGAAGGAAGGTATCCATCAGTTCAAAGGAAACCCTAACCGTTCGTGGAAGACCTAAGGAGAAAGGCAAGAAGAATGAGAAGCGCGACAAGTCCAAATCCAAAGGAAGATCGAAATCTCCTGGAAAGTCCAAAGTCATTTGCTGGAATTGCGGTAAACTGGGTCACATCCATAAGGACTGCAAAGAAGAAAAGAAGAAGAAAAAGAAAAACTTCGATTCTAATTCTGAGTCCAACAAGGAAGATAGCGATGCATTTATTGCGGCTTTGGCGACTCATGCAGGTAATGATGCCTGGCTAATTGACTCAGGTGCATCTTTTCATATGACTTCCAATAGAAATTGGTTTTCTGAATATGAAGGATTTAATGGAGGTAAGGTGTACTTGGGTAATGATTCACCTCTAGACATTGTTGGTCGAGGTAAAGTTAGAATCAGGTTTTCTGATGGTAGAATAAAAAGGATTAATGGTGTGCTGCATATCCCTAGATTAAAACAAAACCTGTTATCTGTGAGCAAACTGATAGATGCGGGTGTGCAGGTAGTCTTTTCTGAAACAGGATGTAAGATGATTAAGGGTGCTATGGTAGTTGCTAGAGGTGTCAGGTTTGGCACTTTGTATAAGCTTGAAGCATACACTGTTGAGTGTAATAACACTTCTGTAAAAAGTAAATCTGCGGATACTTCACTGGAAGATTTGAAGGTTTCACCTTCAACAGATGGAAATGGTTTTTAGGTACCTAAGGGTGCTCTTTCGTCTGAAGTGAAGTTACCTGCAGAGAAGACTATGTTATGGCACCAGAGACTTGGCCACATTGGAGAAAAGGGTCTAAGGACCTTGAAAAATAAAAATCTTGTTGAAGGTTTGAATGATTGTAATCTTGACTTTGATTTCTGTGAGCATTGCATTTATGGAAAACAAAACCGTGTTCAGTTTTACTCGAGTTCTCATAAAACTTGTGGTGTTTTGGATCTTATCCATTCTGATGTGTTTGGTCCAGTAGATGTCTCTTCGATTGGAAAATCCACATATTATGTTTCATTTATTGATGATTTTAGTAGAAGGACATGGGTATATTTTCTAAAGAGTAAATCTGAAGTTTTTAGTCGTTTTAAAGAATTTAAAGCAATGGTTGAGTTGCAGACTGGAAAGAAAATAAAATGTTTGAGAACTGATAATGGCGGTGAGTTTTTCTCTAATGATTTTGATAGATTCTGTAAAGACTGTGGAATTAACAAGTAGAAGACAACTCCGTATTCTCCACAACAGAATGGAGTTGCAGAAAGAATGAACAGGACACTGATGGAGAAGGCTAGGAGTATGTTGAGTGGTGCTGGTCTCAAACAAAAGTTTTGGGCTGAAGCTATTGCCACTGCTTGCTACCTGATTAACAGGTCTCCTACATCAGCTCTTGTTGATAAAACACCTATGGAAGCATGGTCAAGTCACAAGCCTTCATTGAGACATCTTAGAGTTTTTGGTTGCGAGGCATATGCACATGTGCCAAAGGAGAAGCGAACAAAGTTGGAGAATAAGGCTGTGAAATGTATCTTCATCGGGTATAATTATGGTGTGAAAGGATACAAGCTTTGGGACCCTGTTGCACAAAAGGTAATTCACAGTAGAAGTGTTATTTTTAGAGAAATTAAGTCTCCTTCTGTTACATTGTAGCCAGAACAGACTAAAAAAGATGTGATTCAACTTCCTTCTACACCTGAAAGAGTTGAATCGAGACCCCTAGATAGGCAAGAATATAAGGAGAGCTCGTCTAGCTCTAAATCTTCAGAAGAGGAGGAAGAACCTCCAACTCAGCTTGTTCGAAGGTCTACAAGACATAGACAACCACCTGAAAGGTATTCACCTGATGATTGGAGATGTATTTTTGCTCTGAATACTAGTGTGGATGAACCGAAATCTGTAGAAGAGGCATTAGGTATGAATGATGCAGAATCCTGGAAGATTGCTATGGAGGAAGAAATGGCAGCTTTGAAAAAGAATGATACATGGGATCTTGTACCATTGCCTGAAGGACGAAAACCTGTTGGTTGTAAATGGGTGTTCAAGAAAAAGACTGGTTCAGATAGAAGCATTGAGAAGTATAAAGCAAGATTGGTTGCAAAAGGCTACTCTCAGGTTGAGGGTGTTGATTACGGTGAGATATTTTCTCCTGTTGCAAAAATGACGTCCATTAGATTTTTGCTTTCTATTGCTACTGCTTATGATTTAGAGGTTGAGCAAATGGATGTGAAAACTGCTTTCCTTCATGGTGATTTGGAGGAAGATATTTATATGACACAGCCGGAGCACTATGTGGTGAAAGGCAAAAGTAATTTGGTCTGTAAATTGAAGAAATCTTTGTATGGCCTCAAACAAAGTCCTAGGATGTGGTACCAGAAATTTGATACATATGTGTTGAGTTTGGGATTTGAACATTCTAAATCAAATCACTGTGTTTATTATAAATCTTATGGTGATCATTTCTTATTCATTGCATTGTATGTTGATGATATGTTATTCATTGGTAAAGGGAAATGTATGATTTCAGAACTGAAGTCTCAGCTTGCTGCTAAATTTGAAATGAAAGATCTTGGTGCAGCAAAGCACATTCTTGGGATGGAAATTAGAAGAGATAGGGTGAACAGACAGCTATGGCTAGGCCAAAGTAAGTATGTGAATTCAGTGTTACAGAGGTTCAACATGCAGAATTGTAGACCATTGAGTGTTCCTTTTACAGTTGGAATGAAACTATCTATTTCAGATTGTCCTACATCCCCATTGGAGATGGAAGACATGAGCAGAGTGCCTTACCAGAGTGCGGTTGGAAGCTTGATGTATGCTATGGTCTGTACTAGACCAGACATTGCCCAAGCAGTGGGAGTACTTTCTAGATATATGTCTAATCCTGGTAGAGTTCATTGGGATGCAGTCAAAAGAGTCTTCAGATATTTGAAGGGTACTTCAGAGTATTCTTTGTGTTATCATGGTAATTCAGTTGGAGACATGACTTCCCTTAATATCCATAGTTATGTGGATTCAGATTGCGCAGGTGATATTGATAGCAGAAGATCCACCACTGCTTATGTGTTTACTTTGTTTGGTGGTGCAATTAGTTGGATGAGTAAGCGACAGGCTGTGGTTGCTCTATCCACTACTGAAGCAGAGTATATGGCAGCTACTCATGCTTGTAAAGAGGCCATTTGGCTTAAGAGACTGTGTTCGGATATTGGAATAAAACAAGGTACAGTGACAGTTTATTGTGACAGTCAGAGTGCAATTAGCCTAGCTAAGAACCCGACATTTCATGCCCGGACCAAACATATTGATGTTCAGTATCATTTTGTTAGAGATATGGTCGAAGATGGTAGGGTGAAGCTGGTTAAGGTGGAAACTTTGATGAATGTTGCAGATGCTTTAACTAAGGCTGTGAGCACAGAGAAGTTTAGATGGTGTTCAGAGTCTATGGGCCTTATGGCCCCTAGCAATTGATTCATTGTGTTGACATTCCCTTCCGCTCTTGCAAGGTGTTCGACAAGTGGGAGATTTGTTGGGAAAAATGGTGTCTCAACCTTGCATTTATGCGAGGTTACTATTTATAGTAAGTTTTCATTTGAGCACGAAATGGTGCGAAACTCTCCCTGAAGCTTCTGGTTGGCTAGATAAGCATTCCGGTAAAGTTGCGTCGCAAGGTCACAGCTAGTTTTGAAGATATTAAAGTTTTCATTTTGGAGGGGTGCAATAAAATATTTAAACTTAATTTTGGGGACTTTAGAGGCTCCGAAATGCCCTAAAAAGTGGTCATAACCGGTGAAGCGGGTTACGAGGTGATAGAGCACTTCGCGAGCTTTCCGGCGCTTCAAACGGTTCGTCAATCGGACACCCGGTTCGCAAGTTATGGCCTCCGGAAGTTTGTACTTCTGAAATAGGAAAAATAATTTATATCGGATACATAAATGAACTGTAAAAGGGAGCGACACATGTTGATGTGTTCTTTAACATGTCATAGGGCGTCTAGAAGGGAGACAAGGTCGGCTACACCTTATTGGGTGGTTTTGGCCCATGGTTTTGTAATACCGTTTGACGGTTTCTTGTATTGTATCTCCTATTTATGAGGTGTGTGAGATAGAGGTTGTGTGTAAGAGTCTTATGGCTATTGAGTTGCCTCTGAATCTCTGATTAGTGGTACTCCTGCGAAGAGCTTGCTCTGCAAGTATGTTGTAATCTATTTTTGATTGCTGAATAAAATATTGAGCTGCTTTTGGAGGGTGGGGTTTTTCTCCCGAAAGGGTTTTCCCCACGTAAATCATTGTGTTGTGGTATGAATGCTATTATATCTATTTCTATTTTCTGTAACTGTTGTAATGATCTGAAAAAGTTTTGCATTACCCTCCTCTCAAAGTTACTGTAGGAAGTTGTTTCTGCTACTTAACTTCCTTACAAATATGACAAATGTCAATATGAGAGAGGTTGAGAGGAGAGGGAATAAACATTTAATGCTTGACATGACCTGAGAGTTAACTTGGGAGTTAAGGTCAAGGTTGGGTTGAGTGAAAAAATTCTTTATTCAAAGAATAAAGCTTTTATCCAATGGATAAACTCTTGTGCAAAGGCAAAATGGATAACCATGGTCAAAGCAAAAAATTCTTGAGGAGACCCATGAGTGCAAGTTGAATTAACCATAAATGGTTATGTAAGAGCCATTAATGGTCATGTAAGAGCCATTAATGGTTTGGAATACTTTGGAGGTTAAATTGTTGAACACATAAAGCATTTAATGCTTTTCAAAGACTTTGAAGTTTTTGAGAAGTGACTCCAAGTTGCTTAGGAATGTGACAATAATTAGGGAATGGAGTAAGCTAATTAGGAAGGGTTTAGAAGAATCTAGAAGGGGGTTAAGATTGCAAGTGGGTTTGGTGGGTGAGGGAAAATATGATTTTAATTAAAATAAAATTCATTTATTTCAATAAATGTGTGCAAGTTGCATTTGTAGGAAAATGCAAGTGGGGGGGGATAATGATTTAAATAAATGTTTTATTTAATTTATTTAAAAGAGGAAAAAGGGGATTTGATTAAATAAATAGGATTTATTCATTTAATTGATTGTGAATTTGGTATAATGAATTAATTAAAATAAATTGAATAATTTATTTAATTAATAGGAGAATGTTTGAAGATAAATTAATTAAATATTAATTTAATTAACTGATGGCTAGTGGATTTTTAATCAAATAAATAGGAAATAATCATTTAATTAAAATGGAAAGATTTATGTGACTACAACAACCATTTGTCTCTAAGAACATTTGAGCTTTAGAACCGTGTCCATATCGTCCTGTATTGCACTCTCTGTCAAAGTTAAATGCTACAATGAGGGGAGAAGCCTTTATAAAGCCAAAGGGTCGGTCGAGGAGATAAAAAATCAATAATAAAGTATCTTGTTGGGATTCCATTGGATGAGGTGGACGTTGACCAGGACAGTGGCATAGACTTAGAGGACTCTGATTTTGATGCAATGTTAGGAGATGCAAATTAGGGGCAACATTATACTTTTCTTTTTAGTAATTACTTAGTACTATTTTGATTTCCATATCACAATTGACAATGAAACAATATGGCAACAATGTATCCTTTGGGCATTTTGTATGATATTTCTTTAATATCTATTATGATATGCATATTGACAATGTGAATGAATTGAAATTTTGAATTATGAGTGAATATTGAGTATTGAGTCTATTGATAATGTTGTATGTTCGATTTTTGCATTCTAAAATGTTTTCATAGTATCATACACATGCTATATCCATGTTTTCATATGAATATAATGTATAGATGCATGCTTTATCCATGTTTTCATATGAACATTTAGAATTTTCCTATATATTTTAAATTTTCCTAATATTTAATATAGTCGTCCCCTTTAGATGAGGAAGCCTTTATATTTCTTCTTCATCCATTTTTGGTCTTTCCACAGTATCTTGTTCATTATCCCGTTGGGACTCTATTTGTTTATGCATTGTCTAAATGTCCCTTGCTATCTGATAAGTCTCAACTTCAACAGATTGCATCTTTCCACTTATTAACCTTAATCTCCTTGATTTAAAAGGAAATTGTATTTTTTAGTTATCAATCAATGCAATTAACTCATCTTTAGACAAATCAGGAAAGTATTGAAGAAATGCATCATCAATAATTTCTTTTTCTTTCTTCGCAACTTCTTCCCATTTATTCAAAAGAATAGAATATAAAGAATCATAATTTTCATTCTTAAGATCATGAGGTAATTGATTGTAATGATACAAATGGTTGATTACCCGTTGAACAATGTGTTCCTTCTGATCTTCATTGAATGAATCAAAACATTCTTTAACATTATCAAACCTATTCCTTCCTAATGTCTTCACCGTTCTCTCAAAATTAGACATAGGTTTGAAGATAAAGTTTTAATGAGAATACTCTAAGAGGTAGCTTCAACTGGTTTGGCCTTCTTACCAGTTGCCATCACTTTCTTTGGCTCCTCCTTAATGTCGGTGTCATCAAATTCTATCGGGAGAATCAGTTGTCGACCTCTCTTCTTTATTGCAGGTTGCTTCTTTATGTATACCTTTGGTATCGATTCCTTTTTAACTTGGAAACTTCGTGTCACTCTCATACTTGTTGACACCGAAGGCACTTGCTCAGCCTTCTTCTTCTTCCCTTTACCATTGTTGGGTGGAGCACTACTGGTTTCAGCTTCTGTAGTTTGCTCCTTAATAGTGTCTAGTCTTTTCTTCTTCTTGTCCACTGGAGATGCCAACAGGTTATTGGCATAACCAATCAATAAGTCATAATTGACTTCATATTTCATGTCTTCCATTTCATCCTCTCTAGATTCAATAGCTTCCATTAGATAGAAATCAGTGGTGAGTGTGAAAATGATATCCTTAGCAAAGTTTTTCACCACATCTTCAGGGAGCTTAACCCTCATAATCATTTTCTTTTGAAATTCATTGATGTACTCGTTCATTGCAGTAGAAAAAATGTTATTAACAACCTTGATGTTGTTCTTGATCTGGCCAGTTACCGATAGGTATTTTGAGCATTCAATATCACTAATTTTTGGTAGGAAATTCTAAAAAATAAAAGAATAATCAAATCAATAACTGACCAAGTTTGAACTTCAAACTGTTGTCCTTCTTGATTGACTATAGGTTTACCATCAATTGACTTCTTATGGCCTCACATAGGTCATAATTTGTGTTCTCAACAATCATCTTATAGGTTGTATGCACTGTTGTAGACGGCACACTATTCATTCTACTGGAATAGAATATCTTGTAGGCTAAAACCATAGTAGCCAGTTTAACCGTTGGGTCCTTAATGTTATTAATAGAAAATGCACACCCATCAGAGGTAGATGAGGTTAAAGTGGTTACAGTCTCTTTAGATATTCATCTCAAATTGGGAACTTCATCGATTTGACAAAAACCGGTTACAACATGGATAGCTTCCTTGGTTATAGTGTGTGACCTTTCTAGATACATATTTTCACCATGAAGATGACTTAGAATGATTCTGATGTGTTCCTTTTCAAAATCCTTAAGAAAATAAGTTGCATTATGAAAACCCTTCTCATAAACCCTAATAAACTCGGGTTTTATCTGGCCATTCTTATCACACAGGGATTTCAATTGAGAATAGATAGACAATGATCCTAAGTTTTCAATTTTGCAATCAATATAACTTGACAAATCACCTTTTATAATAACACATTCGGGAACTTGAGATAAAGCATTGTAAGACACTATTTGTTCCGATTCCATAACCTCCATAGGTTTTGATGTGATCATTATTCTCTCTACTTGCTTAGAAGACGAAGCCATTCTTGATAAAATCGATTCGAAAAGGAATTTACAAAGAAATGCCTTAATTCTCATGTGTTGCCTCAGTTACCGGTTGATTACTCAAATGCACACCAATTCCACCTGCAGTGATCTTTGAATCAGCTTCAAACATGCAATTTGCAACACAAATTCATCTAAGTCCAGTTAGCAAATCTCTCTTCGCTCTGCAAGTTCTCAAGAATTCTCTTCAAATGCGTTTAGGGTAAAAATAACATAGTAAAAATTTGCTTTTATCATCTTTACCTATTGCATTAATTGCTCGACCGATAGGGTTACAAACCCTAATACACTGCTTAATGATACATTTAATTTTAACAGATGTAAAGACGGTTGACAAACTTTCAAAAAATTGATAGACAAAGATATCAAGATCTCTCATAGAATGATTAAACAATGCAAGCTTTCTTACCACTCATCTTTTAAGGGGTCCAGAAGTAGATTTATCGCTATGCTCCCCTTAGCCTTGATGAAAATGCTTAATTCACTTATGCAAGATTCTCCATATTGGGTGAAGGATTGGGTTCTTCTGTAGGCATATCATCACTTTTATTTTTCCATATTTGGTTCATCTCTTCTCTGGTTTCCTCAACATTTACCTTCTACTTACCCTTCTAGTCTACAGGATGATTGACCAGTTTGTTCTTTCTAGTTTTACAGAACTTCACCCCGGTTTATGGCAATGATAACACGCCATTCTGAATAATCTCCAAGGTCCTGCATTGCCTCTTCCAGTTCTCCTTCTGCAATTCATAGCCACATGACCATAATTGTGACAAATGGTGCAAATGACATTAGTTACCTTTTCCATCTCAAATGGACTAAACTAGTTGGCATAGGGTTTCTCCTAGTTCATCTTTCCCCAGTTGTCATAGATTCTCATTCTGTTGCCATTAGGTCTTGGATTCATGTGAGGTACTAGATTATTAGCTCCATATCTGTATTCAACTGATCTATGTCCATACATGTTGCATGCAAAACAATGACCTTCAAATCTCCTAGATACATACCTAGTATTTGCATTGTAGCCAGTATTCTCATTGGGTATGTTTCTACACACATTTGCAGTATGTCCAGGTTTAAGATAGATTAAAAAAACGGGTTTAAAAACTCTCTTACCGGTAGGCTTGTTAGCCTTAGGAGCAGTTTTGTCCTTGTGAATGTCGCTCTTTGTTCCAAAAGACTCTCCTTTATCAGATGAGTTAAAGCCTAGTCCAGATGTATCTCCTTTCATCCTTTGAGATTGGATCTGCTCATCTAACATAGAAGAACTTTTATTGAACTTTTCTAGCTTTCCATTAACCTCGGTGAGTTCTCTAGTAAGATCTTCATTGTGTTTTGTAAGAGTCTCTCTTAGGGATGATGCCATTTCAAGATCTAGCTGAAAAGCCTCTTTTTCTTCTTCTTTAGCATGCCAATGCTCATGCAAAGTTGCATTCTCTTATTTGATTTTAACAATCTCATGATCTCTTTCTTTGACAAGGTCTTCAGCTAGCCTCCTAGCTTCCAGCTCTTGGCTCATGCGGATAGTTAGGGCTTCTAACTCTCTTCTTTGATTTAGCTTCTAACCGTTAAGCTTTTCAACTTCTTCATTGAATGCATCAATGTTAGCTTCATCTAAAGAACTATTATTAGATATCTCCAATAGTTGTTCATTCATCTCTCTCCTTCTGACTTGCAAAGCTTTAAATCCAACCCTTAGGGTTTCAAGCTCTTCCTTAGTAGCATCAAGCACTCTAACCATCTCTAAGTACCTCATATCCCCCATGGTGGCTTTAGGGTTTCCTTCCAAGTGATTAAGCCTTAAAGAAGTTTGGCTCTGATACCAATTGATAGACTTATAAACCACTGAGAGGCAGGGGTGAATCAGTGACAGTAAAGACAATAGCACTTTGAACACTGACCGGTTGAGATACTTAACAAGTTTACTAAACACTATGCATCCAATCCAAAATGATATTGAAGCATCCACAATAAGTAAAACATTCGTCATAACAGAAGTGTTTATACGTGGAAAACCCAAATGGGAAAAACCACGGTGAGATGGGACTAAGTTAACTATCTGCAAAAATAGATAACTGATCGATAAGGGCCTACAAAAAATGCTTTGCTAGGAGCGAATCCTGTTAAAGATCTCAAAGCTCTATTAGGAGATATACCCTGTTAGGAGTAACCTCGATAGAGGATTTCTAAATCCAAACTAATGGATCACCTTGCTAGAGGATTTGTATAATGAAGCTTGTTAGAGCTTACCCAGTTAGGGGATTTGACTGTTGTGGTGATTAGAAAACAACAGGTGGTGTGATCTAATAGTACCACAACTTGCTTGAATAGATCCTCTTCTACTTGCTCAAAACTGCATCACCAATTTCATCACCAACATATTGTGCAATGCCTTCAACTTCTATCGTGCATCATATCATCTCTTGTTCTATATCATAATTTCTCATCATAATGTCATTATATTGACACTAGATTTCATGTCAACTTAAAAATTATATCACAATTACCTAGGTGCAATGTATCTAGACAACCAAACATAACTCATCACAAATTACTGCTAAAATGTCGGTTAAGGGTAACTCATCACAACCGGTGATAACTCATCACACAATCAATGAATATCGGTTGGAACATTGATACCAGTTTGGAGTTAACCACTATCAACGTATAAAACTGATTGTCCTCTATTCACTTCTTTGATGGTTTCCATTGAATCTCCAAGTTGGTGCCAGGCCATTTTTGCATATACCGATTAGACACCTTCTAAACCATCTTAACAATACCGGTTGCAATACAAGTAACTTTAGAAGTAATAGCAATTTGTCTAAACTAATGTGAACATATGTGTGTGTATACATGTTCCATCAATGACAATGGATGAAGTCATCCATTACAATCATCATCAAGCCAATAGTCTGTGTAGAAGCAATGGGTGTTATAGTAATAACCACTATTGTGAAGAAAGAATCAACATTAGTATCTAGAGGAAACACATAAATATTTACAGAGGTAGATACTTGAGGAGCACTAGATTAGGGGTAGATTCTTTATTCAATGCAACAAAAGATTCTTCTTCTTCGTCTTTTTGATCTTCTTCACCATGGTCAACATCTTGTACTTCAATATACTCTTTTCCTTTACCAGATGTATCCTCTTGATTTTTAATCTTGGCTTTCCCAACATTAATTATGATCTTAGTACCTTTAGAAGAAGAGGCATCCTCCCATTTATTTTCTCTCAATTCGTATCTACGACCAACCGAGCCCGTTGTATGGTCTTCTAACCCAGTCTTAAACTTCTTCAATTTTATTCCTTTGCTTCTTAACCAAGAATTAGTTGAAATATTTCCTTGATATACACACATTCCTTTTGAGACCACTACATAGGAGGAAGACGGGTTTTTGCACTCTTCTATTCATAAACTGGATCTAAAACTTCTCCATTATCTACCACACCTTCGGGAATATCAACTAGATCTAGATATGAAATTTGATCTAGAGTGAGCTTGTCGTAATCCAGTTTCCTAATGCCTTCATTTGTGTGAAGATTGATCCAAATATCCTCAACATGATGAACATGTGTAAAGGAACTCTTTATCTTGTCCTTCATTCCCCTAATCAAAATCTTTTTTGATTTTGAACTTCTTCAATTTTATCTCTTGAAGTTTAGTCTCCATGGCCTTATGTTTAGCAGAGGTTGTCAATAAATACCTTTTGATGATAAGAGGATTTTGGGTGGATATGGTGAAGCTTGTTTTTCAAGCAACTAACTGTTTCACATGAACAACCATCATTTGCCTTCCTAACTTCATCAAGATGATTTTATCCGTAGGATACCTTGGGAGCATATAAGGATGATCATCAAAACATCCTACTCTCATATATGTGAATGTAGGAAATTGTAAGAAAAGACAACCATATTCATTGACCTTCTTCCATGTTTTCTTAGATACTCTTCTCTTCTCAAGCGTCTTCTCACAAAAACACATATAGATGCACCATTGAAGGAAGTGAGATTGACCCTTTTGTAATGATGTCTATTTGTAGCCTTTATTGGGCTTATAGGTTTCCTCTTGCCAATATTATTTCCCTCCATTCCTTGAAACCAAACGTTTACATTTTTCTTTAAGACCTTTGATTATTTTAGTCATTTAGACTCCTCATTACCTATGTACTTTATCATAAATTTACCCATGTACTTTACCATAGATTTACCTATGTACTTTATCGTGGATTTTCGTATGCTTCTACTCACTACTTTACCTTTGGCACTAGGATTTATGTCTCCATGTATGTATGCACCTATTAAGCTAAAAGACTAATCCATGAGCCTCAATTATTCTCCATTTACAATTTCCATGATTTGTCTCCTTTAGCATTGAGCATTTACCATCCTTAATTCCTAATTTGAGGATTCACTTTTCCTTTAAGTCTAAAAAACTTGGATTTGTTTATTTTAACTAATTCTTTTCAACCCAATTCCCATTTCCCTTCCTTTTCGTGGAACCCATTCTTGTAGGACTACTCATACCATCATACCTAAAAGGTATAAAGCATATGATAAAACCAATCCTTAAACCTTGAAAGTCTTCCACCTTATTTCCCTTGCTATTTTTTCTTCCAACAGTAGATACACCACATTAATAATTGCTAACCTATTTCCATTCACCTAATGTTTGAACAAAAAGATAAAAAAAAATATGGAAGATGACAAAACTAAGGAGGAATCAATAGAATATTATGAGTTCACAATGATTCAAAAGTGTGGTTAGAAAGATAGAAGATACCTTGACATAAAAGAAATGAATTAAATGTTTTATTTTAGGGTTAACCTCTTGGATTATAGAAGAAATAGATGAGAATATTTTCTCTTGATATAAGGATGTAGTACAATTGATTGCCATAATAGAATCGTAGTCAAAGACAAGGGAGAATGATTTAATAGGAAATAATGAAATCGATCATTTTAATTAGGGTTAAAAAATGTAATGTTGAAGTGATAAATTATAATGAAGGGTGAAAAAGATGAGACTTCTCCCCCACCTAGAGGAAGTACAAGTTTTGGTTTAAAATTTACATTAGGAAATAATATGTAAGGAATGAATATTTGATAATCAAAGCCATGAAGAGGGTTGCGACGCTAAAAGAAATTGAGAAATTACTTAGAATTATTCCAAGTATATATTGTAAATTATAAAGTGGGACAAAGATGACACAAATAGTTGTCCAATGTTACTTCATGAAGAAGAAAAATATGAACCAATAGTTCATGAATTGACTAGGGAAGATTTTTTTGGATGTGTATGGATAGAACATAGGGTTTAACCATAAGAGCATTCAATGTTTGTTTGGCCTATTGCTATGGGAACTTTAATTCAGAGAAAGCATAAGACCACTTAACAATATATAGTATATGGTACTACAAATCAAGATATATAACCCTCCTTGAGTTACCATGATAACTATTGAGGAGATGGTAGGGGAGGCTACCACGATAATAATAAAAGTACCAAACAAAGGACCAAAAGGCCAAAGATATTATAACTATGGTAAACTAGGACATTATTCTAATAAGTGCAAAATAAAAAAAGGAGGAAAATATTTATATAATTTTGTGGTGATAAATCACATGATATTTATAATTCTTCTAGATTTAATAGCTCTACCATAATGTGTTGGCACCATTGATTAGAAAGAGAATAATTGTCTAGTCCAAATGTAACTTCTGATGCTAAAGAAGGTATGATAACTAAAATATAGGAGACAAAAAATCAAATATAGAAAGTGAATGTAGAACAAGAGAATCCTCATTGACAAAAAGGAAATTCAAAATTAATACAAAGGAGAAAACAATAGGAAAACTCAAGAAAAATGTGTCATGCAAAAGCTTAAAAAAAAAGAGAAAAAGGACTTCAGTAGTTACTGGGGTTGGATTAATAGAAACATATCCTAGGAGAATTGTATAAAAGTAAAGATGAAAAGATAATATTTAATTAAGGCGAACATGATTCGGTGATAAGGAATTCCAAAGAGATAATTAAGAAAAATAGGTCTATATACTAAAACGAAAGAATTTGTGAAATGGGTAGAATAAGAAGAGGTTGGGGTTCAATGGTTGGATAGGATGAAGTTGGATAAGGTAATTCAAAGAAAGTCGTGAAAGATGAAACTAGGGGTTTTTATGACAAAGAGGAGGAGTAACGAAAATCCAATTATTTTAGTCAATTCTAGGGTTGGATTTTGGAGAAAACTATAAGCTCTTAATGTTCTTTGTTGAATTATGGGTTTTTTAAGAAGAGAATTGTAAAAGAATAAAGGCATCAAGGTCAAAGAGATAACCTTAAAGTGATCTATCACCTATAATACAAGGTGGTACAAAGTGTTATAAAAGTTGGATATTTCTGCAAGATATTTTGACTGCAAAGCTTTCAAAAATATTCTTCATAATTACCCTCTTGATATTACAATAAAAAGAATATAGGAGATCTATGAAATAGGGCATTAATAATAGAAGATAAAATCCATAACATCCTTATTTATGCCTTGATTACAGTGCAACATTGATAAAATTAACCTACAATCCTATATTGACTTTAATGTGTTTCAGGAAATGATAAGTGAGAAAAAGAAAGAAACCCATAGAATAAGTAGTTAAAGAGCAGAAACATTTTAAAGTGTTTTCATTAATTAAGTGAGAAAATGATTAGCTATAGATTGAACATCAAAGTAATACATAATGCACAATGATCTATAAAGGATTGAATGTGTATGTTAGGATAACTTGTGTAATTAAATACATACATATGTCAATGTTTAGCATGATGAAATATAGCTCTTGTGGATTATATATTGTAGCCAAATATATTATTTTGTGGAGGAGGTTTAAGGTTCCATCCCCCAAGGTATAAGATAGTGAGATAGTAGATAATTAGTGTAGTCACATAAATCTGTCTATTTAATTAAATGAATATTTACTATTTATTTGATTATTAAATCCACTAGCCAACAGTTAGTTAAATTAATGTTTAATTAATTCATCCTTACACTATTCTCCTATTAATTAAAAAATTATTCAATTTATTTAAATTAATTCATTAAACCAAATTCACAATCAATTAAATGAATAAATCATATTTATTTAATTTAATCCACTTTCCTCTTTTAAATAAATAAATAAAACATTTATTTAAGTCCCTAAACTACCCCCCACTTGCATTCTCCTACAAATGCAAGATGCAACCATAATTGAAATAAATTGATTTTATTTTAATTTAAATCCTATTTTCCCTCACCCACCAAACCCACTTGCAATCCTAAATCCCCTTCTAGATGGACTTCTAACCACTTTCTAATCATCCCTAATTAGCCTAATCACATCCCCTAATTATTGTCACAAACCTAAGCAACTTGAAGTCACTTCTCAAAGCCTCCAAAGTCTTTGAAAAATATTTAATGCTTTATGTGTTCAACAAGCTAACCTCTAAAGTCTTCCAAACCACCAATGGCTCTTACATGACCATTAATGGCTTTTATGTAGTACCCCTACCCTAGTCTATTTCTAACCTTGGCTTAATCTTGATTAGTTAATCGTAATGTTATGTTATAGTCAGATGTTGATTTTACGCATAGCTATTGATGTGGTTCTCACACTAGTTGTATGCAGGATTATTAAGTGTACCTATTTCGTGATCTTAGTATCAGACTAACGCTTTCATTAGATTTTATAAATGTATGCATGTATGATCTTTTGTTGCCGGAGATTCCAGGTACGAAGTCGCATGAGTGCGAGGTTCATCGTCACCTGGTTTTGCAGGTTTGAGTGTACCTTTGTTAATCCCTAGAGTCGGATTAGGTGGTCGTGAGACCCTAGTTGACCTTCGTCGTGCTCTAGTGAGCATCGCCAGTCGTCGTCGGTAATCCCTGTTGGTTTGGGTTTGCGAGTCGTCTGTTTGGTTGGCTTTCTCGATTTGCGTGCCTGGTGTGTTTGGTTAATTGATTATCTAGTCTTTAGTAATTATCTTGATTAATATGCGTTAATGCATTGAGGATTAATGGATTAAATTAATCAGGTATTCGTTATGCGATTTTCGTGGTTATTGAATTGCCTATTTTAAATTGAAAGTAAATCCGATTAAATGTCTGTTTTCGAATATTTAATGCATTTTATATATGCCGTTGAAAAAGGAAAGCTGTGTATTTAATCGCAATGGATTAATTGTATTCTGTGGCTTCTGATATTGAAAGGTTAAATTTAATTGATTGAAGAAGTCGATTTTTAATTGGAAAAGCAAGTTATATTGTTGATATTGTTGAAAAGGATTAATTTTTATGAATTATTTTGTAAATAAGAGTTTTTATTCCAAAAATGGAGATTTTGGGGTCAACTCTTCCATATTACCCAAATTTGGGAAAATTGGAGGAGGGACAATTTTGGAGGAGATTTTGGGGAATCTGACAGGTGGGCTCTCCCTCAGCCATACCAGGATTGCGAATTGAGGTAGGATTCTGAATTGGTTATTGAAAATCAATTTGATTGTTCATATGAATTTGGCTGGAAAATTTGGTTTTGAGTTTTTGGTTTTGAGATGCTGGTTATTCCCCCTTGATTTTGGGCGTTTGAAACCCTTGGGTGCTGTTATGGTGGAGAAAACCACCAAGAGAATTTGACATCAAACCTTGTTCGTTAAACTGAACTCACAGCAAATCGAAATGTATAGTCTTTACCGATTTTATGATGGACGTTTGATGAAGTTCGGACTGTGTGTTTTTATTAGCAAAATGTATATGTTGTATTTCGAACTGGGCATTTTTTTTTATCCTTTTAAATCGGACTGTGTGTTCCATTTAAAAATCTTAATCGTATTATGTTTGGAGCTAGGCGTGCGTTTTGTGTATTGTTCGGACTGTGTATTGGGGATGGGAGGCGGGGAGCGGAGCTCCACCCGCTCCCTCCCCTCTCCACCGCCCGCGCCCCCCCGCGTGTGCCTCCCCCGCGCGTCCCCTGTTTTCTCCGCTCATTCTCCGTTCCCTCCCTTCCCGCAAGTGTTGGGCCATGCCCGCGGCACACTGTGGTGGCCGCAGGGCCGCGGTGGCCGCTGGGCGCCGCGGACCTGCGGGCACCGCAGCGGCGCCGCCCGCATGGGCTCCTCTGTAGTTTTCGGCGTGGGCTGCGGCTAGGGTTAGGGCACGGCCCGCCCAGCGCGCCTCCCTTTTTTTAAAAAAAAAACGCGATTTTGTTTAAAACGAAATTTATAAAATGTTTTTTTTTGTGTATTCTTTTCATTCAAAAAGAAATGCATACAATTTTAATATCTGGTTAATGAAAGTTAGTTTTAATGCCAAGTTTAAATTGCTCTTTATTGAAAAGGCACTATCTTGATAAATGTAAAATTGGATATTAATTAATTCTATAATGGAATTTATAAGTTAGTTATTATCCAAATTCATTTTGTGGCTTATGTACTTTTGTGGTTAAGTTCTAAAATGGATAATTTCGTCATTGAATCTAGTTGGCTGTATTTTGGTCCCATCTTGGATTGATAAGTTTATATCATGTGCGTTTGGAAATAAGTATCTATAATTGAATTTCCTTTATATTTTTAATTCCGTAATCCGTATTTTGTAACGGGAATTGAAATTATGAATCTGTAGTGATTGAATTAGACCAGTATGTTAATGACATTTTGGAATGGAATTTAAATACCTTGTTTAATTGATTAATGATCGTCTGAATTTTAATAATACGAATTGGTTTAAAAAACTCTTTACGGCTTTATATGTCTGGATATGCTTTGAATTTTAACGAGTTAGAAAACCAAGAACGACTTATCCCTTGATAAGGTAGATAACTGTAAGTTGTTTTAGATCTTGTAGAAAACTTGATCGTCATTAAGGATTAATTAATTTGAGGAAAAATATTGTCTTTTCTGATTATTGCACGGCGAGTTTAATTACTGTATTCGCTTTAATTTATGAAATGGCATGTTTTGCTTTGTTTAAAAGGACCCTGTCGTATGGATGATTTGGTGTTCTTGTTTCAGTCCTCGAATTTTGAGTTGACTATGGTATTGTGATGTTGTCTTAGTTGGTTATATCCTCTTTGAGTGAGTCGAATAATGATTCGTGGTTAACCTTAGTTGTCAGGTCTCTAGTTAGAGCACCGTCAGTAAGTGATTACCCTTGAGTCGTGTTTGACCTGATGTTTGTATCTTCTTGAACTCCGTTCGTCTTACCATGTGTATTCCTTGGTTTGAGTTCGTCTGAGTTAGTCTAGTGTCGTATGGGAAAGTGGCTTTCGATTGGGGGCCGCGCCCAAAGTGGCTGCTGGGTAACCCGTCGAAAGTGAGTCTAATAAGTGATAACCTAAGTAGATTAGAAAATAATCTCTAATTAAGATAATTGTGCCTCACACATGGGACGAGTGCTAGCATAGACTCGACATGCTGTGAGAAGGCCTGAAATGGCAAACCATCTCCTTGTCTTCACGAGAGGATGTGTGGGTCCACATGAGGCTTGGATGGGCCGGAAGTTCGGATTAGGTTGCCAGGGTTACCAGTGTATGGGCCGGGACCTATGAAGACTTGCCATGGTATCCATACCAGGTTGTGTGATGACACTTGTCCCTACGTTCGCTAGTGTGTTGTCGTTTGTTCTGTTTTGAGTACCCTTGTGAGTCATCCTTTGTCTCTGCCCTTGTGAGAGTCGGTTCCATGTTAGACCTTGGGTGGTGATGGCTCAGTTTATGGATGCTCTTCTGGACCTCTTGTTTTAGCTTTGTTTATGTTCAGCTGGATCCTGTTCTTTCTAAGGATCGTTTATGTATTATGGACCGATGTGGTCATCTGTATATTATTTATGTACCGCCTTGATGGCTGGATTGTATGGTGTAACCTTTTGTACTCTTAACCTTATTATTTATCCGAGGGGGTCTTGCAGTTGCGCAGACCCGGAGATGTAGCCCTTTAGGGGTGAACTCCGAGATCATTATGGTGTTATGTGGTGTATTCTCTTATGTTTCCTTAATTCAGCTCTTCATGTATGATTAATTTATGTTAGAATGACTAGTGGATAATTGAGATTAACTTTAAATGCTTATATTCAGTTCTATCTTGAATGCCATGTTGTTCAATTGCCTAATTGGTTGGGATGCGATTTATCGTAAATGTATGGGTGTAATCGTCCTTTTAATGCAATAAGTTGGAATATGGAATAATGTATCTTAGAGTAATGAATTATACTCAGTTGTTGTTAAGGAATTTAATATGCTTGGAAAGATCTCTTATGTTATGATGAAAATCCTAGTGTATTAGTATGTAGATGTATGGTTGGTAATTTTAAAATGAAAAGCTTGATTGAAGATTATGAATGGAACTTAATGATGCATCTTTGCTTGTGATTTATGTTTCCATCCTTTAAAAGAAATTATCCTGATTGTGAATTATCCCGTTATTAAGATATTCAGCGTTTGGATTAATTGTGTGAGTAAAGTGTATTGTGAAAATTTAAGTAATCTCGTTGGGAAACTCTTTAGGAGTTAGTTGTAGTCTTCCGCTATGTAATCTGAATCTTTGATATCTTGTTGCATCTTATGTGTTGTAACTTTTTAAAAAAAAATTGCACTCTATTCTTGTAATTTTGGCTTATCCCTTCGGGGTTTCCTGGCGGGGCATTACATTTTACATAACCATTTATGGTTAACTCAACTCACCCACATAGTTAGAGACTTTACCTCTAACTCAACCCTTATTTGACTCATGGGTCTCTTCAAACATTTATTGTTTTGACCATGGTTATCCTCACTAACTCTTGCACAAGAGTTTATCCATTGGATAGAGACATTATTTATTTGATAATGGCTTTGTTCATTCATATCAACATTAACCTACTTCCTAAGGTAACCCTCAGGTCATGTCAAACATTTAATGCTTATTCCCTCTCCTTTCAGCCCATCTCACGTTAACATTTGTCATCCTGGGATTGGGTTGAAAGCTCTCACATGGATCACAAACCCTTCAATCCTAGCCCTTGTTGAGATTACTCAATCTCAACCATCTATTGCTCCATTTTACCTATAAACAGAGCTCACATTCCTCATTTTAAAAGCCTCAAGCATTCTCAAGCATCTAACATTTAGCATCTAAAATCCTGGAATCTTGTGTGCATCTAATTTATAGTGAAATTTAGAGAGCATTTAGCATAATAATCTACACTTGTCTTTTTGGCTAAAATTGACATTAGATAATGTATATGGTGAAAATGGATAACAATGATAACAATATTGAAAGACTAAAATGGATTCAACCACTAAACCCTAGCCTAACAATCAATAAAGATCCACCATAACATATGAAGATAACCTAAGACAATGCAAATAACTCAAAATCACAAAGATTATACCATCACATGTCCAATAGGGTTTTGATCTCCATTCTTCCTATCTCCATTGATCTTGCTTGATATACTTGCTCTCAGATTTTTGTATGCACAAGAGCTCAACAAAGAACGGAATGTGGTTGCAAGTGGAATTGTAGTGTAGTCAATTGATCAAGTAGTTAGGGTTTGACAATGAAGAAAGCATCTCCTTAAATAGAAGACACAATGAGAAATGGAGGGTTAAGATTGAGAGGTGTAAAAAGAGAGGTCGGCTAGGATTAGAGGGTAGGTAAAAGAAATACCAAAATAATGAAAGAGGTAGGTAGTGTGTGAAATAAGAGATGAATGACATGTGTCATGTGTAGAAAAGGATAATGAATTAATTAAATAAATAAAGATTTATTTAATTAATAGAAGAAGTAGGATAATTAAATAAATAAAATATTTATTTAATTTAGGAAAGGGATAATTTAAATAAATAAATGTATTTATTTAAATGAGAAATAAGGCTAGAAGAGGATAAATGAATTAATTAAATAAATAAAAATTTATTTAATTAATAGAAGAATTAGGCTTAGATAATTAAATAAATAAAATATTTATTTAATTAGACATGACAATTTTGAGTGTCTACAGATAATTATATAATATCTTATTTTAGCTTGTTCACATTTGCATTTTCATAAGTCTTCATTCTACAATCTTGAATCTCCATAAGGCCTCCAGAATAGTGCAAAAAGCTACTGAGAGCTACATTCACTTGGGAACTTGGAGAGGAGAGGAACAAGGGAGGAGTAGCTACAAACATGGTGGAGGGCATTTGGATATGTCTTATTGCATTTCTTAGTTTTGTTAGGCTTTCCATTTTGTGTTTTGTGTCTCTATTGATATGCTTGCTTAGGATAGTATTTGATTCGTGATTTCTAACACTAACACTTGGCTTGTTTCTTGTGTGTTTGTGTTTAACAATATCCTAACATTCCTTTTTGCAGAGCATCAACTAACATTAAAATTATTAGCATTTCTTGAAGATGCTAAATGATAGATATAAGGGATAGGTTGGGAATATGAGGGTAAAAGACATTAATATGAGGGTGACAATAGTGGTAATAGAGGATGAAGCCAGACAAGTGAAGGGTAAAGGTTGAGAGGATGACACATAGGGGTGGGAGATAAAGTGGTTTCTTGAAAGGATGTGATCATACTTAGAGAGAGAGAGAGAGAGAGAGAGAGAGAGAGAGAGAGAGAGAGAGAGAGAGAGAGAGAGAGAGAGAGAGAGAGAGAGAGAGAGAGAGAGAGAGAGAGAGAGCTGGATAAGTAGACATGAAAATTTAGGTGAAGGAATATTAAGTGATAGGAAAAATAAAAGAGGTTGGGTAGAAGAGAGGGATGAAGGTATGAGAACTAGATTGTAAAGGGACATGAGTGCGGATTTAATATGTGATATGGTGATATTTGTCAAGGAGCGTGCAAGTAGTCTAGTTTTGATATAATGATGTTAGCACACCTTTAGATAGTAAGTATGCCTTTATTACAATCATTGTTTGTTAAGGAGTGTGCAGGTAGTCTAGTTTTGATATAAGGATGTTGGTACACCTGTAGATTGCAACCATGCCTTTATCAATACATTATTTTAGAAAAAAGTAGAATAGATAACAAAAATCAAAGAGTGCTAAAAGTCTAAAAGAAATAAAGAATATAATAAGGATGGATAATTCCTTGTAAATGAGTAAGAAATGTGGTCTCAAAATAATTCACACCCCTTGTCTATTAGAGTAGTTCTAACCACACCATCTAATAAATCGATCTATCCTTAATGATTTGAAGGATATCCATACCTTGGTACAAGCTATGAGGATGCAAGAAAAGGTTGCAAAGTTTGGCTTTACACAGTCTACCAATTACATTTCCTTTAAAGTTCCTAAAGCCTGTTGAAAATTTGATTTTTTGAATAATCTGCAATGGGTGTATTCCATGAGTACACTTTTTTTCAAGACATTCTATCAAATATTTTACATAATTCTACATATCTTGTGATCATGGCATTCTATGAGACCACATTTCTTCGAGGTATTTTATCAAATAGTTTATGTTCTTTGTTTATGCTTCACAATTCTCCATATATGTCTATTAGAGCATTTCAAACAATAATATTTGACAAATATTCCCCTTTCTTTAATCTTTTGTGGATGTCCATACATATGATAAAATCTCTCTAAAATTTATCTTTTGATTGATTGCATACCTTATTCCAAAGATCCATTTTGGCACATGTAAGGAGGATGTTGGAAAAGGTTGTGGATTATATGTTTACACCTCAAAATTGCATTTTCTTGAAAGTTTTTAAAGTCTATTGAAAAAAATTCTTGTGTATATCCTACAACCATGACATTCCATGAGATCACATTTATTTGAGGCATCCTATAGAATAGTTTTCATGCCTATATATGCATCCACATTTTACATACATGTCTACCAAGGCATTTCAAATATTATTTAAATAATCCTCATTTTGTTATGCTTTGTTGGACATCCATACCCTATTACAAAGCTCTTATTTTTGAATAGACTAGGATTGTACTGGCAAATACAAATTGATCGATGGTTGAGACAATTTAACATTAGAATGGAGAGAAAATGAAGTTAATAATGTCAAAAGAAATTAGAATGTATAGAAAAAGAGAGGCACCAACCTTAGAACTAATTACAATAGATAACATACATCCCCTATCTAAGATACAATTAGAATGATATAAAAAAGGACCTTTATAATTTTGCATTATCATTTTGACACTCTCTAGTCCACTTGTTGCTTTGCACTACACACACCACTTTTGTACTAAAAGATAGATCATGACTCGCATGGATGGAACCACAAAGAAATTTACTTTGTCATAAATAACCTTGGTTATATCCACATATTCACTTGTACGAAAACAAAGGAGATTGATCTTCTTTAAATACATGTCTTTTCAATTCCAAGTATGATCCTTATATTGTCTTATATGCAATGAAATTATCACAGACAATGTCTTTTGCGAGCTACAATAATCATATTCAATGAGAAGATATCCCTTTTTTATATGCAGATTAAACACTTTATTATAGTAGTGCGGGAACAATGATGAGTTAGAATTTGAACATGAGTTTCTTTATGTGCAGGTTCTACTTGCTTTAACTGGTGACTCTAATGGAAACTGTTTAGGAGAAGTGACTCTATATTCTAGGTGTAGATGCAAAGGGGAAGTCTATACCATTAAGTATTCATGATTGCAAATTCTTTTTATTTTTTTGGTCTTGATATTTATTCTTACCATATCCTAGCAATGGAGTAGTTTTGAACTCGAGTAAGAGGTGAGTGAACAATGACTTTTATGAAAAATAAAATTTTGGCCAAAGTGTTGTATTTGTCACTCTTTAATGTACTATGGTTGTGGAATATTTAATAATCATGGACCCATGAGCTAGTAATTCATTGAATCATTACTTTGTCACATTAGCAATATATTTCATCTCATCAATTGTTAAGGCATGCTCATGAAAGATAATAGTAGGCATAAAAAACAACACTTGAGAATATTGAAGATGTATAACTAGGTGTTTGATATAAGAGGTAAATTGAAGCACCTGTTCTTTTAGCTATGGTTGGTCTAATTGCTTATTCATTTTACAAATGATGGAAGTAATGATAGATTCATTATTCTCAATTTATAATTTTGTCATCTATACTCCCAAATTAACCTTCAACTCTTGTGAATCAGATGGTTGGAGATCTCTTTATCTTTATCCATAATTAGAGTACTAAATTGTTTTATCCTTGACTATCATGTATTAGTATAAATTAATAAATAACGATATTTTTCTTTGCTTGAGGTCGTTTGTATAACATTGTTGAAATTGTTTACAAATCTATTACTAAAGGTTTGGAAATGCTCTTTATTTTCTTGGTAGTGATATTAGGCCATGTTAAAAATTCAACAAGAGATGAATCAACTTATTTTGCCTCTTTCCCCTACTCTTGGCATCTTGAACTTTTGCACATAAGTTTGTAGCAGATGAGAAGAAATAGGTGGGAATTATATGCAAACATTACAAATTAGATGAACCAATTTCCTAATTTTGCAATTGTAGTTGTATCCTCTAGAGATGGGCATTTCTCTATGTTTTCTCTATCAAATTAATCAAATAGAACATATCATTTTTATCCCTTTGTAAAATGTTTTTGTCTTGCCTAATTAAGGACAGGATTCATAAACCTTTTTTTCCTTAGGGCAACAATTCCAACTTTAACTAGTCCAAGGTAAGGAGCTTTCCTTGTTATAAGATAAATTGGATATAAAATCATATATAAATTTTGGCATCTTGAACTTGTAACAATTTCTTATGTAAGGTGTCACTGATCAAGTTTTCCTAATCATTCATTTCTTTATTTTCAAGGATGATAGTCACAAATTTGAACATCCAAGGTTTAAATTTTCTAGCATTTTGATTTCCTACTAGTATATTTTAAATGGATTGAAAATTATTAATTTATGTTTTGAAATTACTCTTGATTGACACCTTAGGCAACCTCAAATCATAGGCTAGGATCCAAGTTAAGTCTAGGTGCCTTCAACAATAGCTATTGTACTATACTTTGCATGATGATGTCTCCTTATCCACTCTTGGATGATATCTAGGAGCACTTTACAAACCATCTTTAAGGTAATGATTTAAGGTTTTCAAATATTTGGTGTGTTTTTTAAAGTCCATATTTGGATATTTTGGCAATCCGTGAAGACACCCCAAATTCTATTTTGTTAATAGCATGCAATCAAGGGTGTTCAGATGAGAACGCATTTCTCTGAGGCATTTTGTCAATCAGCTCGTGTGCCTTGTCTAAGCTTACACATTTTGCATACGTCTACCATGGCGGTTGTAGCTACATTACCTCTGTGATGGATGTCCATACCCTGTTCCAAAGCTCTTATTTTCCCATAGGCTGGCAAACATTGTAGAGTCTAGCTTTATACCAGCCAATCACATTTGGTTGGAAGTTTTAAATCCTTTTCAACAAACGTGTTTTGCGTATATGCCTACAACCATAGCATTCCATGAGACCATGTTTCTCTAAGGCATCCGTTCAAACAGTTCATATGCCCATACCCTATTTCAAAGCTCCCATTTTGGCATAGACAGAGAGAACGTTGGCAAATAATACTGATCGGAATGGAAGCTGTTTGCTGCATTGATTGCGTTGTGAGAATACCCATGTCTTTTGTCCGCTGCATAAAGTAGGAAAGGTTGTGAAAATATCTCAGCGACAAGGTATTCCATTCACTTTTTTCTATGCAATAAAACACACGGGAATTGTTCAAATTCAAAATTCAAAATTCAAAATGTTAACGGCGATTGCTTCTGAACGGAATGGATGGTAATGAACTGTCAGTGAAGCCAACAATGTGAGGGGATCCTGAAGTATGTTGAATGCCAAACTATGTAGTGCCTCGACTGTACCTCAAAATACCTTTGGCTGCTTGCCAATGGATCTCATGAGGATCATGGGAGAACCGAGAGACAAGACCAATCGCAAAAAAAAGATCCGGGCATGTATGTGTCAGGTACAACAAACTGCCAAGCAACTGCCTATATAAGGTAGAATCCACAAAAGGTGTAGAACAAGTGGTAGACAAAACAACACCTGATTGAAATGGGGTGGGTGCAGGCTTGCAAGTAAGCATGTCAAATTTGTGAAGCATATCAAGAGCATACTTCTGTTGAAGTATGAAAATGCCATCGGAAGACTAAATAAGATGTAGGCCCAAAAAATAGTGCAGAAGGCCAAGATCTGTCATCTCAAACTGCTCCATCAAGGCTCGCTAAATATCCTAAATCAAGGAGGATGAGCTACCGGTAATGATAAGATCATCAACATAGAGCACAAGAATAACTATATCATCCCCCTGACGCTGAATGTAAACTGTAGGCTCAAAATGACAACGCGTAAAGAGTGTGGAAAGCAAGAAAGAGTCCATCTTCGCATACTAGGGTCAAGTGGCCTGTTTGAGACCATATAATGAACGTCGAAGTCTGCAAATCAAAGAGGAATCTTGCACAAATCCCTAAGGTCACTCCATTTAGATCTCCTCACGAAGGTCTCCATGCAAGAAAACACTCTTCATATTCATCTGAAAAATAGTCCATCCCCGTGAAGCTACCAGAGAAAGTACAAAGTGAATAGAATTCATCTTGGCCATAGGAGCAAAGGTCTCAGAGTAATCAATACCCTCCACTTGAGAAAACCCCTTCGCAACAAGACGAGCCTTATACTTATTAATATAGCCATCTGCAACATACTTGGTACGGTACACCCACTTGCACCAAACCAACTTTCTTCCCTTCGAAAAAGTACAAAGATCCCAAGTATTATTCTTCATCAAAGAAGAATACTCCTCATCCATGGCCCTATCCCACTCTGGGTGACCTGTCGGCTCTGAAATTTTTTTAGGAACATTTGAAATGACATGACTCAGAAGACTAGAACCAGATGTCTGTGCACGAGTATGACGAGTGTCAGTAGGATCACCTGCCATAGAACCAACATCATCAATTGTAAACTAGTCCCACTTGGGTAAAGGTTGAGCAACGAGTGGTGGTGGTGGTGAAGGTGGACCATCATTTGCATCATCCTCAAGGAAGAAGGAATCCTCAAAAGATGAAGAGGGAGGAGGAGGCAGTGAGGGAGAAGCTGTTGATGGAGAATCCATCTGAGGAAGGCGCTCATCAAACTGGACATCCTGCCTAAAAAGGACATCTCGAGAATCAGGATCAAACAACCTGTACGCCTTAACATCCTTACAGTAGCCAACAAAAATGAGTGGTCGACTCTTCCTCTCCATGGCTTTCCTCTGAGCATCTTGAATAAATGCCCAAGCCTCACTACCAAAAACTCAGAATGAAGAAACATCAGGCTTGACATGGGACCAAGCCTCCTCAGGAGTCAACTGGCGCAATGCCTTATGAGGCATCCGATTCTGCATATAAGTGGCACAATTAACTGCCTCAGCCCAAAAAGCAAGCTGCATAGAATGTGACTGAAGCATACAATTGGTCATCTCTCGTAGTGTTTTGTTCTTTCTCTCAGCAACACCATTCTACTAAGGTGTGTGAGGAACTGATAACTGATGTTGCAAACCATGCTCGGTGCAGAAATCTGTAAAAGCCCGATTCACATATTCTCTCTCATTATTTGTGCGTATTCGTTTTATAGAAAGACCAGACTGCTGCTCTACAAATGTCTTAAAGACTCGAAATGAATCAAAGACATCAGAGTTGTACTTAAGAAAGTATACCCATGTACGTCTGGAGAAGTCATCAATGAAAGTGAGCATATACTTGGACCTTGAAAAAGATGGAGTCGGAAATGACATAAGATCATTGTGGATCAAATCCAAGGGTGCCTTAGCACGAGTGGCTTTGCCTGGAGGAAAAGGATCGCGATGATGCTTTCCAAGTGCACAACCTCGACACACCATCAGTATAGGAGATCTGAGGGAGCCCAATAACAAGTGCCTGTATGCTCATCTGCTGTAAGTATCTGTAGTTGACATGGCCAAAACGCTCATGCCAAAGTTTTCTCACTAAATCTGCATGTGCTACAAGAGAAACACCTGAACCATCTGGACTCTCAAAGCCATCAAACCAGTATAACCAAGAATCGAGATCAACACTGCCAGTAGCCACAACCAAATTAGGATCATGGAGCTCTCTAATAACCACATCATGTGGGGAGAACTGAATTGTTTTACTAGAGCCAAAATGCAAAATCTGATAAATAGAGAGGAGGTTTGTCAAAATATCAGGAACCAAAAGAACATCCTGAAAACAACCCGTCAATGGAACAAAACCTGAACCTGAAACTGAAAGTTGTGCTGAGTCACAAACTGCAATCTGTAAAGTATTATTGTGAGCAATTGAGGTAACAAGCTGCGGTGAGTGTGTCATGTGGTGAGAAGCCTCGAAATCAATAATCCAAGTGGATGCAGAAGGAATAGCTCGTGCAGAAAGAGCATGCCATTTCCCAGTAGAAGAGGAAGATGGAGGTTGAGGAGGAGAAATATGATGCTGTTGCATGGCTGCCTCCAAGGCCTCTAATCATTTCCAACAACGAGAAACTGGATGACCTTCTTTGCCACAGAAACTGCAAATTTCATCTGACTTCTTCTTAGTCTTGGAGGAAGACTCACTAGACTTAGAAGAGTGCTCCAATTTGGGATAGGACTTCGGTTTGTAATCAGACTTAGGTGGTTGCTTGCAGGAACGCTCACTGCCAGCTAAATCCTTCTTAGGCGTCGGTTTCTGCTTCTTGTTCTCTTTAGATGTCTGAGCAACCAATGCTTTCGACTTTGATCCATAAGCTTGAGTACAATGCCTTCCTATGTAGAATTGGCCACAATTTAAAGGTCTAAAATGTCATTCAAAAGTGCTCCAACCCATCCAAATCTTGCACAAAGTAAATGCTAAGAAATTTCGTCATTGTTTTTACATGTTGAACATCTAGATGGATGACTTAAACCCATACTCCTAAACTTTTCCACTGTCAACTGTATTCTCATTTCTCTTGCTTTGTACATAATAATTCTTTAAGAACACTATGGCATCTGTTTTCATTTGATGATCATTTCATACTATGCCTGTGCCTATGTTTCATCCATTTGCATGTGACAAAGGATCACCAAGCATACCTCTTTTGTCATTATTCTTTGAGGACTTGATTGTTCTTTGGATGAAAATTCCCTCCTAAATTAATTTTTACAATATGACAGCCTTTTCTCTTGCCTAACTTGCTTCCTGAAGCAACGACATAGAAAATATAGACATTTACAAAACAATGCCATCCACTTACAATAGACTATCCCTCTATGGTAGAGATGAAGCTAATCAAGACGATATGTTTAAATATGAATATAAAAGTTCATACAAAATAAGAGCCATCAAGAAGAAACCAACTTTTAAACTATGCTTCTTACTCCTTCAACCATGCTCCTATAAATTTTAAAGCTCTTCAAATATCTTTAACTACCTTCTCTTCAATGTGCTCATCATCAAAGCTGAGAGACATGGTTGAAAAGAGTAGCAATAGAAATCTAGGGCTCGAGCTAGAATAAGCTAGAATAAGGGGGAGTATGGGCAAAAGCTTCAAGTCAAATGATGGGAGACATATATCAGATTGATATACACGCTTCATAACCTTTTTTTTCTTATTCAACTTCTCCTCGCACCCACCCCCGTGCACTGCCACCTGAGCAATCAATGTGGAGCATAAGTGCATGTCTATAAATAGATGAAGAATTGTGGATAGACGAGGAAATGGTAGTGTTCCCTTAATGTTCCTCCTAAGAATCATGTATGTTTTTAGGTGCCCCTTCATTAATAATAAGCTAGCACAAAACACTTGAAAAAAATTGTTCCAAGCTAATTTTACACATCATTAAAAGATTACCGTAACTGCTAACCTTGACCAAAATTTACCCTTAAAACCAAACTCATGAAAATCTAGCAAAATTTTTTTAAACCCAGTCCATATCAAAATCTCAACAAATTACCAAGTACTGCCATAGATTAACACAAGGGCCTCCCACTCAATGTATGTCATCTTGCTCCACAGTATACCATAAGTTAAATTATAAAAAAACACAATCTTCAGTCCAACAAACATACTCAATTCGAAACAACAAAATAACAATCCTTCCAAAATGCTTAAATATGCAAGTATAAGTGTTTTGGACACAATACTTTATCAGTGTTAAATAATTGTGAGGAAAAATATTTGTTGTATCCATAAAGCCAAAACCCACACACCTTATCAACAACATGCTGTAAATTTTATGGATTCATGGCTAGCCATACTCCTTACATTGGATGGATGTATCTTTTGGTAGGATACAAAGGTGGAGACAAAAATGTGGTTTTATCATTTTGTGCGTGAACATAAGAGTACAAAAGTGCAACCATGATAAATTAGGATTCACAATAAGTTGACCATCTGGCAATAGAGTCCTGCATGTTTTGTATCCAGTTTGCAGACATCGTCTTCCATAATTTAGTGAATTTTTTAACAATACCTAAAATCTTTAGAGGGCACCATGAAATTAGATATGCTAAATTTCATTGATGTTAGTTTGAGTTTGTGGGTACTGATACAAAGAAAGATTCGCTAGAGAAAAAACCACTACTTTTGCAGGTTCACGAAGCTAGAAAGTACGATTAAAAGAAGGGCAACTGGGCACCAAAAATTGCTCCCACAAATAACCCTGTGGGTTAGAAACACCTCTATAGGGCTGCATAGAGAAGAGCCTCACAGGTTGTAAGTCTGATGGAAAAGTTCCTATTAAGCACAAATTCTATTTTCTCATGTTTGTTGGTAAGAATTACAACGAAAGGTGATTCACTTAGCGCAAAAGAAAATCTAATTAAATGTTAGTAGTATAGAAGACTGGTGAATGTAACCATTGTTTTAAGTTTTTCTCAAAAATGTAGATTTCCTTAGAGTTATTCCCATTTCAATTTTCAAGTTGTGTTATCAGTTGAAACAATGCAAAATGACAAGCTTGAGGATATATGTGTCTGTGCATGATAGAAAAGAATATAATTTTTTCCTCTTGAAGAAAACTATCAGTTTTATGAATTTTGCTGCAATAATTTGTCTTGACCATATTACACCCCAAACATTGGCTCTAACTGTTTATAATCTTCCAAAAACTTACATTACCTTAGCTGATGATTAAATTAAGAATACTCTATTTATATCGATGCCTATGACCTGCCATGGTGAAATCAAAATAAGTCACAGCTTGCATTACACCCAAAGCAATCTTACCTCAGAGGGTGGAATGATAAACACAAATTTGGGGCAGAAGAAGAAATAAAAACATATGAAAGAATCCATGAGACCCTGAGAGACCAACCTTTCCGTCAGGGGGCAAAGCAAGGGCTGTGCAAAGCAGAGAATTTCCCTTCCAATAGTTTGGCATATAAGCATGGGCGAGGGCTCTTTTGGCAAGCGCATCCTCCTCCTCCTTGCTCGACTTAAAATCATAAAAATCAGAATATAAAAAATCTCTGTTAGAGTTCATCAAGATAAGAAAATGGAGGTGTTTTCGTAATCGCCAATGCTCTATTTGCTCGTGAAGAGTGTCCTTAACTTGTCTTTTCTCTGCATTTGTGATAAATGCAATGAACTGGTACTACCGCCAACTGTGGGAAAACTTGGCACTGGCTATGCAGGGGAAAATTTGCACCCCCGATTCTCGTGCTCGTCCTCCTTCCGTACGGATGCAGTCAGAATTCCTGCAAAATTCGTACTCTCCTATAGCCTTCATTTGTCTTAAGGCTCCCGACCATACGGTAAAGTTAAATATTTTTTTTTATAATATTTTTATTTATAGTATTTTTTTATAATTTTTATTTATTATAAAAATAACGAAAATTTTAATATTTTTTTAATAATTTATTTTAATAATAATATTATAATATACAATTAATTGATTTTAAGATATATATTATATGTAAATTTCAATAATTTTTTTTTTTAATTTTAACTTTTAAAATATATATGTAGATAATAGTTTATTTTTTATAAATATATATTAATTTTTATATTACATATTGAACTTTTAAAATAAATTTTAAAAATAAGTTATACGTAATAATTTTTTATTTTTATTTATATTTAAAATAATTATATTATAATATATAATTAAGTGATTTCAAGATACATATAAGTAAAAAAAGTTTTTGCTTTTTTAAATTATATTTTTAAATTTTTAATAGTAAATTATATGTTTAAATATTTTAAAAATTTTGTTCTTATTTATTTTAATAATCATTATATTACAATATACATAATATATAACTTAGTGATTTTAACATATATCAATTTTTTTATATATATTTGAAAATCACTTAATTATATGTAAAAGATCCTCTCCCAACCTCTGCCCCTCTTCCCCCCCAAAACCCTCATTATGAACATCCAAAAGAATCCCTTTTCAAAAGAAATTTCCATATACCTAGAACTGAAAAAAAATGTCACAAATCTATAACCCTAAAAAGTTAAATATATAGTGAACAACTTGCACAAAACCCTCATACCTTGCCATGTCTCCATTATTTCCATACATGTCATAGATTCAACTTAACACATTATTTTGTCAACCTAGGGTTAAACAACTACAACAATAACTCTAATACCAAATGTTGGAAAATATGTAGCCATACAATGACAATTTCCAAATATCTTTAATGAGGAATCTATCCAAACAAGTACTCATAATCCATATATGAAAAAGAATATAAAACATAATCATCAAATATGATAAAAGATATAACCTGGGAAAACCCTCATGAGGGTAAAACCTATCCTCCAAAAACTTCCATCAACCATATATTATTCAACAATTCAACATAACAATACATCCATGAACACCTCAGAATCACAAGTCCTATACAGGTACTCCATGTGTACAAGCATGTAAACACACATCTCACGACATGCTTCAAACCCTCACAAATGCAACAAGAGATGCTCTCAACCCCTTAGCCAATTTAGCCAATATGAACAACTACCCTTGTGGCTGCTTTTATAAAAACAATCTCCCACAAAACCATTGGTATTACACAAAACCATGTGACAAATATCATGGGATTATAAACCATTAAACCTGCATTTAATTTTGGGTACTAAGTTTCCAGGAATTTTGACTGCATCCATACGGAAGGAGGACGAGCACGGGGACCGGGGGTGCAAATTTTCGGCACTGGCTATGCAAATTTTAAAAGTTCAATATGTAATATAAAAATTAATATATATTTATAAAAAATAAACTATTATCTACATATATATTTTAAAAGTTAAAATTAAAAAAAAATTATTGAAATTTACATATAATATATATCTTAAAATCAATTAATTGTATATTATAATATTATTATTAAAATAAATTATTAAAAAAATATTAAAATTTTCGTTATTTTTATAATAAATAAAAATTATAAAAAAATACTATAAATAAAAATATTATAAAAAAAAAATATTTAACTTTACCGTATGGTCGGGAGCCTTAAGACAAATGAACGCTGTAGGAGAGTACGAATTTTGCAGGAATTCTGACTGCATCCGTACGGAAGGAGGACGAGCACGGGGATCGGGGGTGCAAATTTTCCCCTGCATAGCCAGTGCCGGAAAACTTGGCATACGTCGAAATATGTGAAAACGTGGATCGAAAAATGTGCTTGGAAAAAATTAGACATGCTCGGAAAAGATTTCGTTATTGGCTCAATAAATGTATGCCCGTCAAATAAATGCCATTGCCAACTGTCCCCATTATCAGGCAAGTTGCAACTTTCTGACAAGTGAGTTTTAAACTGGCTTTTTTTCTAATCTTTTTTCCTGGTGGCACATTATACACCCCTTTTTTATATAAATATGTGCGCACAAATTTGTATCATATATATTTAATATGATTTGATTGATGTAATGGAATATGTAATTTAAAAATAGTTAGTGATATAGATTAATAAGAATAAAGAAAAATGATATTAATGTAATCATGTAAAATAAAAATTAAATATAAACTATAGAATTTTCAGTCAAAATTTTTAATTCCTTGGTGTGATTTGTTGAAATAATTGAAAAAATGAATCCGCCTAGAAATTTAATAAAATAAAAAACCACATGAATTTTTGCATTAAAAAAATTTAATTTAAAAAGAAGAGGGTAAGCACATTGCCATTGACTGTTATTTTAATCTTAATTTGTTTAAACTTTCAAGTTTAAATACTGCAAGTGTGACAGGCTGCCAATTTTCAAGTTCAAATACTGCAGATCGCCAGTGGTTTTAGTGGGGTTATTTACTTCTGAGTGCCATTCTAAGTCCAAATATTGTAATTCTGTGAGATCGTCAATATTATCAAATAACTTCTTCAATGCTGTACGCTCTTCTAATTTTAAATATTGCAATTGTGATAGGTTACCAATGGTAAGGAGGGGGTTAATTTGATTTTGTATAACCTTCCAAGTTTAAATATTTCAATTGTGAGAGGTTCCCAATAAAATTAGGAAGGTTAAATACATAGGAAACAGGGTTAAATTCTTTGTGAATGAGATCCTCAGTCACGCTTTCCAAAGTCTTTTTCACGTCATTCACCACTTTTTTTATCAGCTGAGCTTCCAAGCTGCACATGACCAATTTAATAACAATTAAAAGAGATCACACAATCTATCCTCAAGTAAGAAATGTTGATGTAAAAAATTGAAGTAAGTAAGAATAACATTAATGTGGAAACTTGATGTCATTAATTAAAAGAGATGTAAATTGATATTTGAAACTATCAATTGTAAAAAGTACTAAGTATTATTATCTATGTACAATTGTAAAAAAAGTTGGAAACTGATAAAGTATTATTAGTCCCTGCCTTAGAATTAATATTTTCTATCTCATTGTCAGCATATTAATTTTGCTTAGAATATTGTGTCAATGAGAATATATTTTCCCTATCTTAAAGTTTAAAGATATAATTGTTAATTTTTAGAATTTTTCTAGTAGCAAAAATTAATTAAAATTATATCTTCAATGTTCCCTCATAAGATTGCGTATGAGTTTGTTATCCAAAAACATTGAAGATATTATATCATGGATGGTGAAAACTTGATGTAGTTTCCTCAAAAAATCTAAGATAATGTTTGCTAGGGTTGAAAAGAAAAAATTAAAATAAATTATTATTCCTCGAAGAATGCAGCTACGAGTACGTGTTAATAATAAAAATGCAGCTGGCATTCTGAAAATATTAATAAGGATGCAGCTGGCATTCTGAAAATATTAATAAGGATGCAGCTAGCATTCTTAAAACGCGTACGTGAGGCTTCTTCATTTTAGAGGGTTTGTTTTGATTTTTGCAGCAAATATCAGTTCACTACGACCGCCTGACCTTTGAATTTCTGAGCAGAAGATCATTGAAGGACTATCGTTTGTTTGTCTACACAGGCAACATTGCAGGTTTGAATGGCTTGTATTTTTTTGGTCTACATTGGCAACCTTGCAGGTTTTTAATGGAGATATTAACTCTTCCATATGTTGCATTAACTTGATCATTTGAAAGTGTCTAATTTTTTCTTTCCACTTCGAGAATGAGTTTCCTCTTATTTTCATTGCGATTTTGGGGAATTTTTGTCTCAGTCAATGGCATTCACATCACAAATTCCTGAAACCCTGATACTGTAAGTTTCCATGTCCTTTTTGTCTAATTTATTTCTGCGTGTTGTAGCAGGGCTACCTCTAGGTGTGGCACATTCAAAAAAAGAGTTCACACACTAAACCACACAGAATCTGAAACCTCACTCTTTGCTCGGTTTATATATATAATTATAATTTACAGGCGGAGGACGAGGTAGTCCTGATTAATGGCTCTGTCTAGAATTAAGAATACAATGGCTGCAGTGGTCGCAGGGAGAGGTTGTTGTACTGCCTCAACGCTCTTCTTTTGTTTGTGTTTCCTGGCGTCAGGAGCCTAAGGCCACTACCACACTCTGCACGTCACCGGCTTCATCTGCACCTACCAATAGGAGCTCGCCACATACCCTGCTTTGACTATAGGATAGGTTCATTTTTTGTCTGAAATCATTGCTAGAGCTTAATTTGCCGCAAATATGCAAGTTTGATTTTAATATGTGTGCATTTACATACAATCTTGAGTCCGAGTCATGAGTTATGTTGAATCGTTTCTTGAGAAAGGCCTGGACAAATTTTAAAGTTCTTACTGTCTTACTTGACAGGTTAAACCTGTGCCTGAGAGAAGTTATAGTAAATTTTAATGAAAAATTTTATTAGTAGACACTGCTTAGAAGTTTCAGGACATTTTGACATTTTAGGTTTACACAGCTTCCTGGAATTTTTTTCTTTCAGCTATTGCAGATTTTGAAAGAAAAAAAAAATCTAGAGGCCAAATTGTATCAAACGGAAAGTACCTGATGAAATATTAACTATTCCAAAAGTAGTTTGTGAATTTTGTTACAGAGCAGAAAACCTTTCTATGATTCGTTTTAAACTTCTTGTCCTTAGTTTCTCTTAGTACCTGCAATTCTCCACCTTCTAATGTTTCACAGCTTCGACACCCTTGGCCATTTCTGAAGTCTTCTACAATTTTGGCATTTGAATCCTTTGTTTGAAAATTTATTTATTGGATGAAATCTTTAGAGGGCGGCTTATTTTCAATTGAGATTTGAATGGATTCAAAGAGTCGGAGAATTCTTTCCTCACCATAGGAAGTTGCAATGGTTCTATGGCTTACAACACATAACGTGGCTACTTACCCTGCTTTGACTATAGGATAGGTTCTTTTTTTGTCTGAAATCATTGCTAGAGCTTAATTTGCCGCAAATATGCAAGTTTGATTTTAATATGTGTGCATTTATATTCAATTTTGAGTCCGAGTCATGAGTTATGTTGAATCTTTTCTTGAGAAAGTCTTGGACAAATTTTAAAGTTCTTAGTGTCTTACTTGACAGGTTAAGCCTGTGCCTGAGAGAAGTTATAGTAAATTTTAATGAAAAAAATTCTTAGTAGACACTGCTTAGAAGTTTCAGGACATTTTGACATTTTAGGGTTACACAGCTTCCTGGAAATTTTTTCAACAATAGCTATTGTAGATTTTGAAAGAAAAAAAAAATCTAGAAGCCAAATTGTATCAAACGGAAAGTACCTGATGAAATATTAACTATTCCAAAAGTAGTTTGTGAATTTTGTTACAGAGCAGAAAACCTTTCTATGATTCGTTTTAAACTTCTTGTCCTTAGTTTCTCTTAGTACCTGCAATTCTCCACCTTCTAATGTTTCACAGCTTCCACACCCTTGGCCATTTCTGAAGTCTTCTACAATTTTGGCATTTGAATCATTTGTTTGAAAATTTATTTATTGGATGAAATCCTTAGAGGGCGGCTTATTTTCAATTGAGATTTGAATGGATTCAAAGAGTCGGAGAATTCTTTCCTCACCACAGGAAGTTGCAATGGTTCTATGGCTTACAACACATAACGTGGCTACTTACCCTGCTTTGACTATAGGATAGGTTCTTTTTTTGTCTGAAATCATTGCTAGTGCTTAATTTGCCGCAAATATGCAAGTTTGATTTTAATATGTGCGCATTTACATTCAATTTTGAGTCCGAGTAATGAGTTATGTTGAATCATTTCTTGAGAAAGTCCTGGACAAATTTTAAAGTTCTCAGTGTCTTACTTGACAGGTTAAACCTGTGCCTGAGAGAAGTTATAGTAAATTTTAATGAAAGATTTTCTTAGTAGACACTGCTTAGAAGTTTCAGGACATTTTGACATTTTAGGGTTACACAACTAACTGGAATTTTTTTCTTTCAGCTATTGTAGATTTTGAAAGAAAAAAAAAATCTAGAAGCCAAATTGTATCAAACGGAAAGAACCTGATGAAATATTAACTATTCCAAAAGTAGTTTGTGAATTTTGTTACAGAGCAGAAAACCTTTCTATGATTCGTTTAAAACTTCTTGTCCTTAGTTTCTCTTAGTACCTGCAATTCTCCACCTTCTAATGTTTCACAGCTTCCACACCCTTGGCCATGTCTGAAGTCTTCTACAATTTTGGCATTTGAATCCTTTGTTTGAAAATTTATTTATTGGATGAAATCTTTAGAGGGCGGCTTATTTTCAATTGAGATTTGAATGGATTCAAAGAGTCGGAGAATTCTTTCCTCACCACAGGAAGTTGCAATGGTTCTATGGCTTACAACACATAACGTGGCTACTTACCCTGCTTTGACTATAGGATAGGTTCTTTTTTTGTCTGAAATCATTGCTAGAGCTTAATTGGTAGCAAATATGCAAGTTTGATTTTAATATGTGTGCATTTACATTCAATTTTGAGTCCGAGTCGTGAGTTATGTTGAATCGTTTCTTGAGAAAGTCCTGGACAAATTTTAAAATTTAAAGTTCTTAGTGTCTTACTTGACAGGTTAAACCTGTGCCTGAGAGAAGTTATAGTAAATTTTAATGAAATTTTTTTTTAGTAGACACTGCTTAGAAGTTTCAGGATATTTTGACATTTTAGGGTTACACAGCTTCCTAGAATGTTTTTCTTTCAGCTATTGTAGATTTTGAAAGAAAAAAAATCTAGAAGCCAAATTGTATCAAACGGAAAGTACCTGATGCAATATTAACTATTCCAAAAGTAGTTTGTGAATTTTGTTAGAGAGCAGAAAACCTTTCTATGATTCGTTTTAAACTTCTTGTCCTTAGTTTCTCTTAGTACCTGCAATTCTCCACCTTCTAATGTTTCACACCTTCCACACCCTTGGCCATGTCTGAAGTCTTCTACAATTTTTGGCATTTGAATCTTTTGTTTGAAAATTTATTTATTGGATGAAATCTTTAGAGGGCGACTTATTTTCAATTGAGATTTGAATGGATTCAAAGAGTCGGAGAATTCTTTCCTCACCACAGGAAGTTGCAATGGTTCTATGGCTTACAACACATAACGTGGCTAGTTATTTTAGTATTTTTTTGACTGCGTAATAATCCTACCCAATGCTTAGCGATGATACTTGAACCCTGTCGTGTGGATTACATTAGGGAACATGTTGCAGCGAGTACCCAATTCCAATATTTAACATGTCTTATGGGGATTTGAATATGAGACTTGGAAATTATATCATGTCTAAGTGTATTCCATTCAATTAGCTTTTCAGTACTAGACATGTCTTCCCTTTTCGTGGTTGGTAGAGTTGGATGCGGTACTTTTTGATTGGGAAGTAATCTAACCAATTCCCAGCGATGAAATTCAAACTGAGTCATGTGGTTTCTATCCGGTACCATGCAACAAGTACCCAATTCCAATACATAACATGTCTTATGGAGATTTGAATATGGGGTATTGCCATAGTTTTAGGTTTATGTTTATTCCATTCAATTACCTTTTTATACCAGACACGTTTTCTATGGATTTGAATTTTGGACTTTACCGTAACTTTATATTTTATTATTTTGTATCATATCGTTCAAGTAGTTTTTCAATGCTAAACATCCCTTATGACAATTTGAATTTGGGGCTTTGCTCTACTGTTGTGCTTGATTAGCTTTTCACTATTTAATATGCCTTTTGAGGGATTTGAATTTGGGGCTTTGTTACAATTTTGCATTTAATTTTCATCCGGTCAAGTATCAATATCTAACATGCCTTCTATGGATTTGAATTTTGGGCTCGGTTATTTATCAATGCAATACTTTCCATATTAGGTTCCTTTGATAGCCTGGAACAAACTTGAATTTTCTTTCATATAAAACCAAGCAAAGAATTAGACAAGCAAGTGATTAGTATCAGCGATGAGCTCAAATCTCTGGGCAGCTTTTTGTCCATTGTTGATCAGTTGGTGTTGATCCCTGTTGTGTTATTGTAATCTGTACTGTTGTATAGCGTTTTTCAGCCTATATGATCTCTTGTTTCAGTTTAACTTTCAATATATAAAATATAAGTAAACCCCATTTCAAATCCCTCGGCTAATAGTAAATATTATGGGAGGAATTTTAATCTCAGTGACCATAGAAATATTGGATGATACAAGGTATAAGATTTTATTCCGTAGGACCATTTCACATTAAAATTTATATATAGATCTCAACTTTACTCAGCAGCATCTGCTGAGTAATTTGATGTGCCCCCATCCCACCCTAGCTCCGTGAGACTACAGCCTTTTGTCAATTACAAATAAAATTATAAAAGTCAGCATATGGTGGTTCAAAATTCCAAACTCTTACGATAGCTATTCATGTCAAATTTTACGATTTGCATAAATAGAACAAAAACAAAGGATACAGATAGAGAATAACTTTCTTAAGTTATAACCAATTACATAATCCAATGCAAGAAAAATGTATGTCAAATAAAAACAAAGAGAAATCTAGGCCCAAGAAGAGTTGGACAATAAGAAGAACTGAGAGAAATCTAGGCCCAAGAAGAGTTGGACAATAAGAAGAACTCTCTTGCTTCTCGAGACAGCTAAGGACATGACTACCAACCACCAGAATATCTGAATTCAATCTTTTGACTTCATTCCAAATCCCTTCCTTCGGATCTCCTCCTTTGATCCACGCTTCACATGCAAGCTAATAGAAGAACGTGGTTTTTGAGGCAGAGCACAAAGAGAGAATATTTTTAAATGGAAAGAGAAAAATTCATAAAAGCAAAAAATAATATTATAGTGTCAAATATGCGTATGAGTGACATATTCTCATTACATATATAAAGGCAGGTGAATGTTTGGGTTTGTACCTCATCTAGTTGGGTTGAAACTTTAAGATGAAAGCAAACAAAAGACTAACACTAATTTTTACCTACTCGTTTTCATTGCAGTGCCTCACAAAGTACTCTAACAAATGAATGCCCTTTATCTTTTTATTGTTCTTTAGGTCCTTGAAATCATCTGGGCAAGCAAAGATACTATCCACATCAGTGAATGTTGCAACATAACATTCAAATTTCATCATCTCATAGGAAGAAATCGCTAAAGATTTAGACATATTTTCATTCCAATTTTTAATGCTTTGATCAATGTCAACGTCGTGTTCCAGAGCTCACATTTTGTACAAATAGAAAGTACACTGAGAAGGGTTATGCAGTCTGCACCTACATCTGCCAATTGCATTTGGTTAAAAGTTTCTAAACCCTTTTCAATAAATACAATTTGTGTTGTAATCATTGCATTCCTTCATACAACATTTCTTTGAGGTACTTTCTCAAACAGTTCAGTTCCTTGTCCATGCTTTTACATTTTGCATACATGTCTAACATGGTAGCACAGGCTGAACGTGGACTAACAAATGTGAACTGACCAGCGTACTGACCAGCGTAGAGACCTGCTTGTAGCATATAGTGTCGATGCTCTATGAAAATTCTCATGTCTTCTGTAGGCTACAATTATTGTATTCCCTGAGATGGGTTAACAAATATTTTTTCCACTTGTTAAGGGAGGCATGCATACATGTATTTGTTTTTGTGTGTTGTGAAGAAGTGATGCAATACTTGTTCTCTATTAAATAATTTTAGATTCCGGTTCAATAACAGTCTTTGCTCTGATCACTCTTAATATGAATCAGTCTTTGTATGAGATTTACTGCACTTCGAATTCAATTAAAATGCACAATTTTTACTCATTTTCTATTTTAGCCATTGAGAAGTGTGACATTGTGGAAAATTAAATTATTTTGGTCAAACAACAGTCTTTTCTCTGATCACTTGTAATATGAATCAGCCTTTGTACGAGATTTACTGCGCTTGGATTTCAATTAAAATGCATAATTTTTATTCATTTTCTATTTTAGCCATTGAGAAGTGTGACATTTTGTGGAAAATTTTTGCCCATTCTATAGCAAGACTGCACTTTAGCAATTTTTGCATTTCCTTACTGTTATAGGGATAAAAGTTTGAAGGTTCGGGAAGTGCAACTTTGTTTGCTTTCAAAGAAGTTATGAATTTTACATTTTTCTAAATTTGATATTCTTTTCAATGTACACAGGTAGCAATTCACAAAAGTGTCAAAGCATTTATGGCAAGAGTCACAGCTTGAGTGATGCTTCCCTTGCTTCTTTATATTGTGGAGGGTGTGAGCTGTTTATGGATTACTTGATAGTCTTGTTTGGTTTTCATACCAATTTAAGAAAGAAAGTTGAAGAATTTTGCTAAAAGCTTGATTCAGCGCAAGTTTTGTCCACCTTGGTTCCTTAGTTCATTCTGTACAGATGAACACCTTCCATTGAATGTATTGAGAGGTTTAATCTTATTTCCAAAAGGCTCTATCAATAATCTAGATAGATTGCTGTTTTCAATCCCCAAAACAAACTAGTAGCCGCACTGTACATGATTTAATATTTTTGTCAAGATACTTAACTTTTGAACATCTCCCAACAATTAATGTTATTAAATTTTAATTGCTTTTTTTTGATAAAACCGTGTATGAATTTTTTCAACATTTATAAAAAACTCTGATCGTGTATGAAACACAACTTCTAATTTAATATATGATAATCCAACTATTAAATACTAAATTAAAAATACTGAAAAGTGGGCTTCGTTACTTACCCTCCAGTTGTATTCATGGACCACCCTGAGCGCGAACAGATCTCTTTCAGGGCATCCTTCCATCCGTCGATCTCTTTTCTTTGGTATCGAACTGAATGCCCATAAAGTTGTAGACATGGACAGGTCTGTTGAAGAGTATACTTCCACCACTCAATCTCTTCTCTTTGGATATGATCGGAATGGCTATAATGTTTTCCAAATGCTTGTTTGTACGGACTGGAGATCCCTCGAGGATATCTAACGTGAGTTGGTTCCACGTCATAAAAGAGAGGAATGATTAAACCCTCAGTGTTCACCATTGTTGTGGCCTCCCTCAGACACCATGCGGACCCAGCATAGCCTCTAGTAAATATGGGAATGCGTATGGCACTGCTTTCGATTGCTTTTTCCAAACTCAATCCAATTATTTCTCCCTTTTTCAGTTTCTGGCTGTCTAAAAACACATTGAGTCCGGCATTGGTGAGAGCTACATAGAGTCCTTTACATGCTTAGTAATGTCTCTTTACTCTTTATATGCTTTACTACATCTCTTTGCAAAAGCATTATTTTTTTTTTCTCACAATCAACTCCCTTTGGGACTATATTCTCAATTTATTTCATGGTTCTTGTTGTCCTTTGTTGCGGGATTTAATGCATGCATTGCCACTGTCTCTGTGTCAATAAACTAGTAGGCCATCAAGTGTTTAATCTCAATTGTACTAATCCTGCCCCTTTTGTCTATGACATTCATGTGTTATGTGATAGTAGACCTTTTAATTAGTAATGCCCTGATTTGAAACTTTCATCATGGGTTCAACAATGCACTTTGCCTTTTAGGTTGTCTTTATTCAAGTAGAATGCCATTTATCGTTTCAACAGAGATAACTTCAAATTTTTTTTAGTCTGCACTAAATATTCTCTAGTAGCTTTTCTTTTACCTCAATAATCCTTCATGGAGGATAGAAGAACCTTTCTCATTGATTTTACCCTTTCTATTCTCATTTCTTTTGCTTTGTACATAATAATTCTTTAAGAACACTGTGGCATCTGCTGTCATTTGATGATCATTTCATACTATGTCTGTGCCTGTGTTTCATCCATTTGCATGTGACAAAGGATCACCAAGCATACCACTTTTGTCATTATTCTTTGAGGACTTGACTGTTCTTTGGATGAAAATTCCCTCCTAAATTAATTTTTACAATATGACAGCCTTTTCTCTTGCCTAACTTGCTTCCTGAAGGAATGACATAGAAAATATAGAAATTTACAAAACAATGCCATCCACTTACAATAGACTATCCCTCTATGGCAGAGACGAAGCTAATCAAGAGGATATGTTTAAATATGAATATAAAAGTCGTACAAAATAAGAGCCGTCAAGAAGAAACAAACTTCTAAACTATCCTTCTTACTCCTTCAACCATGCTCCTATAAACTTTAAAGCTCTTCAAATATCTTTAACTACCTTCTCTTCAATGTGCTCACCATCAGAGCTGAGAGACATGGTTGAAAAGAGTAGCAATAGAAATCTAGGGCTCGAGCTAGAATAAGCTAGAATAAGGGGGAGTATGGGCAGAAGCTTCAAGTCAAATGGCGAGAGACATATATCAAATTGATAATGCTTCGTACCCTTTTTTTCTTATTCAACTTCTCCTCGCACCCACCCCCGTGCACTGCCACCTGAGCAATCAATGTGGAGCATAAGCGCATGTCTATAGATAGATGAAGAATGGTGGATAGACGAGGAAATGGTAGTGTTCCCTTAATGTTCCTCCTAAGAATCATGTATGTTTTGAGGTGCCCGTTCATTAATAATAAGCTAGCACAAAACACTTGAAAAAAATTGTTCCAAGCTAATTTTACACATCCTTAAAAGATTACTGTAACTGCTAACCTTGACCAAAATTTACCCTTAAAACCAAACAAATCTGAAAATCTAGCAATTTTTTTTTAAACCTAGTCCATATCAAAATCTCAACAAATTACCAAGTACTGCCATATATTAACACAAGGGCCTCCCACTCAATGTATGTCATCTTTCTCCATAGTATACCATAAGTTAAATTATTAAAAAACACAATCTTCAGTCCAACAAACATACTCAATTCGAAACAACAAAATAACAATCCTTCCAAAATGCTTAAATATGCAAGTATTAAGTGTTTTGGACAAAATACTTTATTAGTGTTGAATAATTGTGAGGAAAAATATTTGTTGTATCCATAAAGCCAAAACCCACACACCTTATCAACAACATGCTGTAAATTTTATGGATTCATGGCTTGCCATACTCCTTACATTGGATGGATGTATCTTTTGGTAGGATACAAAGGCGAAGACAAAAATGTGGTTTTATCATTTTGTGTGTGAACGTAAGAGTACAAAAGTGCAACCATGATAAATTAGGATTCACAATAAGTTGACCATCTGGTAATAGAGTCGTGCATGTTCTGTATCCAGTTTGTAGACATCGTCTTCCATAATTTAGTGAATTTTATAACAATACCTAAAATCTTTAGAGAGCACCATGAAATTAGATATGCTAAATTTCATTAATGTTAGTTTGAGTTTGTTGGTATTGATACAAACAAAGATTTGCTAGAGAAAAAACCACTACTTTTGCAGGTTCAGGAAGCCAGAAAGTATGATTAAAAGAAGGGCAACTGGGCACCAAAAATTGCTCCCACAAATAACCCCGTGGGTTAGAAACACCTCTATAGGGTTGCATAGAGAAGAGCCTCACAGGTTGTAAGTCTGATGGAAAAGTTCCTATTAAGCACAAATTTTATTTTCTCATGTCTGTTGGTAAGAATTATAACGCAAAGGTGATTCACTTTGCGCAAAAGAAAATCTAATTAAATGTTAGTAGTATAGAAGACTGGCAAATGTAACCATTGTTTTAAGTTTTTCTCAAAAATATAGATTTCCTTAGAGTTATTCCCATTTCAATTTTCGAGCTGTGTTATCGCAAAATGACAAGCTTGAGGATATATGTGTCCTGTGCATGATAGAAAAGAATATAAATTTTTCCTCTTGAAGAAAACTATCAGTTTTATGAATTTTGCAGCAATAATTTGTCTTGACCATATTACACCCCAAACATTGGCTCTAACTGTTTATAATCTTCCAAAAACTTACATTACCTTAGTTGATGATTAAAATAAGAATACTCTGTTTATATCGATGCCTATGACCTGCCATGGTGAAATCAAAATAAGTCACAGCGTGCATTACACACAAAGCAAAGCAATCTTACCTCAGAGGGTGGAATGATAAACACAAATTTGGGGCAGAAGAAGAAATTAAAACATATGAAAGAATCCATGGGACCCTGAGAGACCAACCTTTCCATCAGGGGGCAAAGCAAGGGCTGTGCAAAGTAGAGAATTTCCCCTCCAATAGTCTGGCATATAAGCATGGGCAAGGGCTCTTTTGGCAAGCGCATCCTCCTCCTCCTTGCTTGACTTGAAATCATAAAAATCAGAATATAAAAAATGTCTGTTAGAGTTCATCAAGATAAGAAAATGGAGGCGTTTTCTTAATTTCCAATGCTCTACTTGCTCGTGAAGAGCGTCTTTAAGTTGTCTTTTCTCTGCATTTGTGATAAATGCAATGAACTGGTACTACCGCCAACCGTGGGAAAACTTGGCATGCGTCGAAATATGTGAAAAGGTGGACCGAAAAATGTGCCTGGAAAAAATTAAACATGCTCGGAAAAGATTTTGTTATCGGCTCAATAAATGTATGCCCGTCAAATAAATGCCATTGCCAACTGTCCTCATTATTAGGCAAGTTGCAACTTTCTGACAAGTGAGTTTTCAACCGGCTTCGTTTTTCCTGGTGGCACATTATACACCCCAATTTTATATAAATATGTGTGTACAAATCATAATTTTGTATCACATATATTTAATATGATTTGATTGATGTAATGGAATATGTAATTTAAAAATAGTTTGTGATATAGATTAATAAGAATAAAGAAAAATGATATTAATATAATCATGTAAAATAAAAATTATAGAATTTTTCAATCAAATTTTTTATTTCCTTGATGTAATTGGTTGAAATAATTGAAAAAATGAATACAATAGACACATCCCGCCTTTGACAGAAACTAATAATAAAAGATTCTTTGAAATTTAATAAAATAAAAAACCACATAAATTTTTGTTATTATGAATGTGAAAAAAAAAAAACACATCAAAAAAATTAAAGCTGCCTTAATGACATTTACTCACCCATATTTCTTTTCACATAAATAAATAATAAAAAAAGAGAGCTTTCCATTGATCATTATCGACAGATGCTTCAAATTCAATTTAAAAAGAAGAGGGTAAGACTACATTACTCCCAGAGCACATTGCCATTGACTGTTATTTTAATCTTAATTTGTTTAAACTTTAAAGTTTAAATACTGCAAGTGTGACAGGCTGCCAATTTTCAAGTTCAAATACTGCAGATCGCCAGTGGCCAGTGGTTTTAGTGGGGTTATTTACTTCTGAGTGCCATTCTAAGTCCAAATACTCCAAATACTGTAATTCTGTGAGATCGTCAATATTATCAAATAACTTCTTCAATGCTGTACGCTCTTCTAATTTTAAATACTGCAACTGTGATAGGTTACCAATGGTAAGGAGGGCGTTATTTGATTTTGTATAACCTTCCAAGTTTAAATATTTCAATTGTGAGAGGTTCCCAATAATATTAGAAAGGTTAAATACATAGGAAACAGGGTTAAATTCTTTGTGAATGAGATCCTCGGTCACGCTTTCCAAAGTCTTTTTCACGTCATTCACCACTTTTTTTATTAGCTGAGCTTCCAAGCTGCACATGATCAATTTAATAACAATTAAAAGAGATCACACAATCTATCCTCAAGTAGAAAATGTTGATGTAAAAATTCAAGTAAGAAATGTTGATGTAAAAATTGAAATAAGAAAGAATAACATTAATGTGGAAACTTGATGTCATTAATTAAAAGAGATGTAAATTGATATTTGAAACCATCAATTGTAAAAAGTACTAAGTATTATTATCTATGTACAATTGTAAGAAAAGTTGGAAACTGACAAAATATTATTAGTCCCTGCCTTAAGCAGGGAATTAATATTTTCATCTCATTGCCAGCATATTAATTTTGCTTAGAATATTGTGTCAATGAGAATATATTTTCCCTATCTTAAAGTTTAAAGATATAATTGTTATTTTTAGAATTTTCTTTGCAGCAAAAAATAATTGAAATTATATCTTCAATGTTCAATGCTTGGGGATAAGATAAACATTGAAATTAGTTTCCTATTAGACATTGTGCTCAAAAAATCTAAGATAATGTTTGCTAGGGTTGAAAAGAAAAAATTAAAATAAATTATTATTTCTTTGAAGAGTAAAGGTACGAGTACGTATTAATAATAAAAATGCAGTTGGCATTCTGAAAATATTAATAAGGATGCAGCTAGCATTCTTAAAACAAGTATGTGAGGCTTCTTCATTTTAGGACGCGTCTATTTTGGTTCCAAAAAGACACCGTCGATTTTGCAATTAATGGTTGCGGTTGACTAACCTGTCACTAACATGCTGTATAAAAGGTCTGTTTTGGAGCTAGAATAGCTGCGGCCTTCATTTTAGAAGGTTTGTTTAGATTTTTGAAGCAAATATCAGTTCAATACGACCACCTGAACTTTGACCTTTGACCTTTGGCAACCAATGCATAATCAATCTGAGAATTTCTGAGCAGAAGATCATTGAAGGAATATCTTTTAGGCAACATTGCAGGTTTGAATGGCTTGTATTTTGTTTGTCTACATTGGCAACCTTGCAGGTTTTTAATGGAGATATTAACTCTTCCATATGTTGCATTAGCTTGATCATTTGAAAGTGTCTAGTTTTTTCCTTCCACTTCGAGAATGAGCAAGGCCACAATTTTCCTCTTATTTTCATTGCGATTTTGGGCAATTTTTGTCTCAGTCAATGGCATTTACATCACAAATTCCTGAAACCTGATACTGTAAGTTTCCATGTCCTTTTTGTCTAATTTATTTCTGCGTGTTGTAACTAGGGCTACCTCTAGGTGTGGCACATTAAAAAAAAAGAGTTCACACACTAAACCACACAAAATGTGAAACCTCACTCCTTGCTCGGTTTATATATATAATTATAATTTACAGGCGGAGGACGAGGTAGTCCTGATTAATGGCTCTGTCTAGAATTAAGAATACAATGGCTGCAGTGGTCGCAGGGAGAGGTTGTTGTACTACCTTAACGCTCTTCTTTTGTTTGTGTTTGCTGGCGTCAGGAGCCTAAGGCCACTACCACACTCTGCACGTCACCAGCTTCATCTACACCTACCAATAGGAGCTCGCCACATACCCTGCTGACTATAGGATAGGTTCATTTTTTTGTCTGAAATCATTGCTAGAGCTTAATTTTCCGCAAATATGCAAGTTTGATTTTAATATGTGTGCATTTACATTCAATTTTGAGTCCAAGTTATGAGTTATGTTGAATCGTTTCTTGAGAAAGGCCTGGACAAATTTTAAAGTTCTTAGTGTCTTACTTGACAGGTTAAACCTGTGCCTGAGAGAAGTTATAGTAACTTTTAATGAAAATTTTTCTTAGTAGACATTGCTTAGAAGTTTCAGGACATTCTGACATTTTAGGATTACACAGCTTCCTGGAAATTTTTTCTTTCAGCTATTGTCGATTTTAAAAGAAAATAAAAATCTAGAAGCCAAATTGTATCAAACGGAAAGTACCTGATGAAATATTAACTATTCCAAAATTAGTTTGTGAATTTTGTTACAGAGCAGAAAACTAATATTGCAAAAGTAGTTTGTGAATTTTGTTACAGAGCAGAAAACCTTTCTATGATTCGTTTTAAACTTCTTGTCCTTAGTTTCTCTTAGTACCTGCAATTCTCCACCTTCTAATGTTTCACAGCCTCCACCCCCTTGGCCATGTCTGAAGTCTTCTACAATTTCGGCATTTGAATCCTTTGTTTGAAAATTTATTTATTGGATGAAATCTTTAGAGGGCGACTTATTTTCAATAAAGATTTGAATGGATTCAAAGAGTCGGAGAATTCTTTTCCTCACCACAGGAAGTTGCAATGGTTCTATGGCTTACTACACATAACGTGGCTACTTATTTTAGTATTTTTTTGACTGTGTAATAATCTTACCCAATGCTTAGCGATGATACTTGAACCCTGTCGTGTGGATTACATTAGGGAACATGTGCAGCGAGTACCCAATTCCAATATTTAACATGTCTTATAGGGATTTGAATATGAGACTTGGAAATTATATCATGTCTAAGTGTATTCCATTCAATTAGCTTTTCAGTACTAGACATGTCTTCCCTTTTCGTGGTTGGTAGAGTTGGATGCGTAATTGCAGTAAATTTTAATATCTTTTTGATTGGGAAGTAATCTAACCAATTCCCAGCGATGTAATTCAAAATGAGTCATGTGGTTTCTATCCGGTACCATGCAACAAGTACCCAATTCCAATACATAATATGTCTTATGGAGATTTGAATATGGGGTATTGACATGGTTTTAGGTTTATGTTTATTCCATTCAATTACCTTTTTATACCAGACACGTTTTCTATGGATTTGAATTTTGGACTTTACCGTAACTTTATATTTTATTATTTTATATCATATGATTCAAGTAGCTTTTCAATGCTAAACATCCCTTATGACAATTTGAATTTGGGGCTTTGCTATACTATTGTGCTTAATTAGCTTTTCACTACTTAATATGCATTTTGAGGGATTTGAATTTGGGGCTTTGTTACAATTTTGCATTTAATTTTCATCCGGTCAAGTATCAATATCTAACATGCCTTCTATGGATTTGAATTTTGGGCTCAGTTATTTATCAATGCAATACTTTCCATATTAGGTTCCTTTGATAGCCTGGAACAAACTTGAATTCTCTTTCATATAAAACCAAGCAAAGAATTAGAAAAACAAGTGATTAGTATCAGCGATGAGCTCAAATCTCTGGGCAGGTTTTTGTCTATTGTTGATCAGTTGGTGTTGATCCCTGTTGTGTTATTGCAATCTGTACTGTTGTATAGCGTTTTTCAGCCTATATGATCTCTTGTTTTCAGATATATAAAATATAAGTAAACTCCATTTCAAATCCCTCGGCTGATAGTAAATCTTATGGGAGGAATTTTAATCTCAGTGACCATAGAAAAATTGGATGATACAAGCTATAAGATTTTATTCCGTAGGACCATTTCACATTAAAATTTATATATAGATCTCAACTTTACTCAGCAGCATCTGCTGAGTAATTTGATGTGCCCCCATCCCACCCTAGCTCCGTGAGACTACAGCCTTTTGTCAATTACAAATAAAATTATAAAAATCAGCATATGGTGGTTCAAAATTCCAAACTCTTACGATAGCTATTCATGTCAAATTTTACGATTTGCATAAATAGAACAAAAACAAAGGATACATGATAGAGAATAACTTTCTTAAGCTATAACCAATTACATAATCCAATGCAAGAAAAATGTATGTCAAATAAAAACAAAGAGAAATCTAGGCCCAAGAAGAGTTGGACAATAAGCAGAACTCCCTTGCTTCTCGAGCCAGCTAAGGACATGACTACCAACCACCAGAATATCTGAATGCAATCTTTTGACTTCATTCCAATCTCTTCCTTTGGATCTCCTCCTTTGATCCACGCTTCACATGCAAGCTAATAGAAGAACGTGGTTTTTGAGGCAGAGCACAAAGAGAGAATATTTTTAAATGGAAAGAGAAAAATTCATAACAGCAAAAAATAATATTATAGTGTCAAATATGCGTATGAGTGACATATTCTCATTACATATATAAAGGCAGGTGAATGTTTGGGTTTGTACCTCATCTAGTTGGGTTGAAACTTTAAGATGAAAGCAAACAAAAGACTAACACTAATTTTTACCTACTCGTTTTCATTGCAGTGCCTCACAAAGTACTCTAACAAATGAATGCCTTACAAAGTACTCTAACAAATGAATGCCCTTTATCTTTTTATTGTTCTTTAAGCCCTTGAAATCATCTGGGCAAGCAAATATACTATCCACATCATTGAATGTTGCAACATAGCATTCAAATTTCATCATCTCATAGGAAGAAATCGCTAAAGATTTAGACATATTTTCATTCCAATTTTTAATGCTTTGATCAATGTCAACAACGTGTTCCAGAGCTCACATTTTGTACAAATAGAAAGTACACTGAGAAGGGTTATGTAGTCTGCACCTACATCTGCCAATTGCATTTGGTTAAAAGTTTCTAAACCCTTTTCAACAAATACAATTTGTGTTGTAATCATTGCATTCCTTCATACAACATTTCTTTGAGGTACTTTGTCAAACAGTTCAGTTCCTTGTCCATGCTTTTACATTTTGCATACATGTCTAACATGGTAGCACAGGCTGAACGTGGACTAACAAATGTGAACTGACCAGCGTACTGACCAGCGTAGAGACCTGCTTGTAGCATATAGTGTCAACGCTCTATGAAAATTCTCATGTCCTCTGTAGGCTACAATTATTGTATTCCCCGAGATGTGTTCACAAATATTTTTTCCACTTGTTGAGGGAGGCATGCATACATGTATTTGTTTTTGTGTGTTGTGAAGAAGTGATGCAATACTTGTTCTGTATTAAATAATTTTAGATTCCGGTTCAACAACAGTCTTGCTCTGATCACTTGTAATATGAATCAGTCTTTGTATGAGATTTACTGCACTTGAATTTCAATTAAAATGCACAATTTTTACTCATTTTCTCTTTTAGCCATTGAGAAGTGTGACATTTTGTGGAAAATTAAATTATTTTGGTCAAACAACAGTCTTTTCTCTGATCACTTGTAATATGAATCAGCCTTTGTACGAGATTTAATGCACTTGGATTTCAATTAAAATGCATAATTTTTATTCATTTTCTATTTTAGCCATTGAGAAGTGAGACATTTTGTGGAAAATTTTTGCTCATTCTATAGGAAGACTGCACTTAAGCAATTTTTGCATTTCCTTACTGTTACAGGGATAAAAGTTTGAAGGTTCGGGAAGTGCAACTTTGTTTGCTTTCAAAGAAGTTGTGAATTTTACATTTTTCTAAATTTGATATTCTTGTCAATGTACACAGGTAGCAATTCACAAGAGTGTCAAAGCATTTATGGCAAGAATCACAGCTTGAGTGATGCTTCCCTTGCTGCTTCTTTATATTGTGGAGGTGTGAGCTGTTTGTGAATTACTTGATAGTGTTCTTTGGTTTTCATGGCAATTGAAGAAAGAAAGTTGAAGAATTTTGCTAAGCTTGATTCAGCGCAAGTTTTGTCCACCTTGGTTCCTTAGTTCATTCTGCACAGATGAACGCCTTCCATTGAATGTATTGAGAGGCCTAATCTTATTTCCAAAATGCTCTATCAATAATCTAGATAGATTGCTGCTTTCAATTCCCAAAACAAACTAGTAGCTGCTCTGTACATGATTTAATATTTTTGTCAAAGATACTTAACTTTGGAGACTATGCAAATTCCTAAAAGAATTCCTAAAAGAATTTGAACATCTCCCAACAATTAATGTTATTAAATTTTAATTGCTTTTTTGGATAAATTCATCATTTATAAAAAACTCCAACTTCTAATTTAATATATGATAATCCAACTATTAAATACTAAATTAAAAATACCGAAAAGTGGGCTTCGTTACTTACCCTCCAGTTGTATTCATGGACCACCCTGAGCGCGAACAGATCTCTTTCAGGGCATCCTTCCATCCGTCGATCTCTTTTCTTTGGTATCGAACTGAATGCCCATAAAGTTGTAGACATGGACAGATATGTTGAAGAGCATACTTCTACCACTCAATCTCTTCTCTTTGGATATGATCGCAATGGCTATAATGTTTTTCAAATGCTTGCTTGTACGGACTGGAGATCCCTCGAGGATATCTAACGTGAGTTGGATCCACGTCATAAAAGAGAGGAATGATTAAACCCTGAGTGTTCACCATTGTTGCGGCCTCCCTCAGACACCATGCGGACCCAGCATAGCCTCTAGTAAATATGGGAATGCGTATGGCACTGCTCTCGATTGCTTTTTCCAAGCTCAATCCAATTATTTCTCCCTTTTTCAGTTTCTGGCTGTCTAAAAACACATTGAGTCCGGCATTGGTGAGAGCTACATAGAGATGATCAACCACAGTATGTCTGACATCTTTCCCCCTGAAACTCAGAAACACATGATATTCTTTATTACTTCTGAAAGGTATTTTAGCTGTGGGAGGGATGTATTCTTCCATCTTGACTTCTTTCATGTTGAGAGTTGCGAATGAAAGGATTGAGCCCAAATATACCCACAGATCTTGGAACTCTTTCACAAATTCCAGACTCCAGTGCCGAGTCCTTTGTACGAAGCTAAGTCAAACTGCATCTCTTTCCGAGAGATTCCTCATTTCACAGCTCTTTCCACCATAAAATTCTAAGGCACGTTTACTTGTAAATTATAACCTTCAAAAATCAAGGCAAGCCGGGCCACTTTTGTTATTTTTAATTCTCCATGGCATATTATTTTTGTCATATTCAATGTGCTACATTTAGGGCAGGTAGACTGCGAGGTCAGTCCACAGCTGGAATTAAAAGAAGTGTGTATTTAATTAGTATCCCATACCCATGTATGTATACCATCATCTCATTTTTTTAAATTTTTTAATTTATTTTACATTTAATGTGTTCAATACGGTTGAATTTTTTTCAATTTAACAAAAGTGATTAGAAATAAATAATAGTTTAAAGAATGAACTTTTAGATTTGAGAAACTTGTATCAATATCTTTAAAGAAGGAATCCTTTTGCATACCTTTATATCATCATCCCTTCTTTTATTATTTTTTAATTTACTTGATTCAAGTGTGTAGTTTTTGAGTATTTAATGTGTCTTATTTAATATAAATTGCATACAGTTGGAATTGAGAAAATTGTGCATTCATTTAATACCTTTCAATATTTTTAAAGAAAAAACTTTTCACATTTGTTTAGAGTCTGATCCCTTCTTTTATTTTTTAATTTTAAATGTTATGTTAAAAATCTTGTCATATTTTATATATAATTTTTAAAATATAAATAGATAATCTCATCTTCAAATATGACCAAAACAAGGTCTTCTGTAAAAAAAAGGTAAGAATTTAATAAAAATAAAAGAATGACTATCAAATATATATTAAAAGAGTGAAGGTATTCTTCTATGGTATTTTTTAAAGAAAAGGTTTATTATTTAAAAGGTATATTAGGAGGGTTTTGGACTCGAACTTTTTCAAGAATTCTAGATGACAAGTAGTACAAACAAACCCTAGCTAGAAGGTAGACACAAAACAATGTTAATGCTACCTAAGAGTCATAATTTTGTTAACTATTTATAATTAACAAAAGAATTTTTTTTGTCTCATCTATCATGTAAACTTATTTTCACCATGGTTTTAATAAAATAAAAGCTTTGCCACATCTAGCTTCTCAAAAAACAAGCCTTATCCTACTTTATTATATCTTCCATCTTCCTACATAAAGTATTGTAATTTTTTTTTGTTTGGTCAAAACACAGTGGCACAATTTCTTATCCTACTTTATTATATCCTCCATCTTCCTACATAAAGCATTGTATTGATTTTTTTGTTTGGTCAAAAGACATTGACAAACTTAGGATCATCGATGTTGTGAATTCATTTGGATGATGTCACAACATTTTTTCTTAATACTTTTGAGGCTTCAAGGAGGCACTGGTCTCTAGTTCTCAAGCCTCATTTGATGGCTTTCAATTGGATCACTAGCCTTTTTCTCCTCTCGTGGCCTCATCTTCCAGAAACCCTCATGTTGGCTTAGCTAGTGCATAGGGGCTCTCTCTACCCACGGTCCAGTTGTGTAAAATTCTAATTGAACCTACATAGAATAAAGATCTAGCATGGAAGAATAAAACAAAGTTGTAGAAATTAAAAGAACAGGGCATCTATAGAAGATTGGAATGTTTTATGAACTGAATACAATGCAATACAGTAATTATAATGAATTTAATTAAGATTATGCACTATCGTAAAATATAAATTATGGGGAAAGAAGCCAATGAAAACTAGGCTAACACATTGTTGCATTAGTTAGCTTATTGTAGTAATTCATATGAGATGAATGCCCGTAATTACGGAGAAGTGGTGAAGCAAACTATCACTTCAATTATGTGATTTATGAAGAGGAACCACACTGTGAGTTCTATGATGCATGAAGATGTGATACATGAAGTTAAAACTACCACTAACAACCCCCGTTTTAAGTCTAACTAAGGAGACATAATAAAATGAAGAAAAGAGGAAAGAGGGAAAACCCAGTAGGAAGAAAACCTCTCCTCAAAATAGATGCTAACTAAGTATAATAACTATTGTGTTGTAGTGTCCTTCATGCCAAGGTGGTCTCGAAGAGAGTGAAACTTTTGTTCAGTGAACGTCTTCGTGAAGATGTCTACAATTTGGTGAGAAGTAGGACAATACTACAAATCAATGATTCCATCATGAATCAAATCTCAGATGAAGTGCATGCGAACCTCAATGTGTCTAGTTCGTTTTTGTTGTACAAGATCTCTGCAAAACTTTTGTGTACTTTTATTGTCACACTAAATGATAGTCGAACGATGTAAATGTATACCAAGCTCACTGAGGAAGTTCTGCAACCAAAAAGCTTGAATGGTAACATTGACTGCACCTCTATATTCAGCCTTTGCAGATGATAAGGCAATCGTAGATTGCTTCTTACTTGACCAACAAATGGGGCCAAATCCCAAACTTAGAACATATCTTGAAGTGGAATTGTGATCAATGTTATCACAAGCCCAATCAGAATTAGTGTAGACAATGAGATCCAAAGTGCACCTACTGAATAATGAATCCCATAGCCGATGGTTCCTCGAACATATCTAAGCATACGCTTCACAACTTTCCAATGTAGCTCATGCGGCTCTTGCATGTGTTCGGAGGCAACCCCCACTACGTATGAGAGATTTGGATGAGAGTGAGTGAGATAAAGAAGATTCCCCATAAGTTTATGGTAGTGTATACAATCAACCAAGGGTGTGTCCTTGCCATCTTCAAGCTTCACGTTGGATAGGAAAGGTGTGGCTGTAGGATTGCAATCGGTCATGTGAAACCGAGTTGAGAGATCTCTCGCATACTTGGATTGAGAAACTTTGATTCCTGATGCATTTTAGTTGATTTCAAGGCCAAGAAAAAAGTGTAAGAGACCCATATCTGTCATGCAAAACAATTTTGATGGCCGCAATGGCTGTGACGGAATCACCTATTATTAGTAGATCATTTACATAGTGTACTATGAGAAATAGAGAGTCAGATGTTCTCATCATATAAACATTTGGATCAGATTTGCATTGAACAAAATTTTGAGAAAGAATATAAGAATCCATTTTAGCATACCACGCTCTAGGTGCCTACTTGAGGCCATATAGAGACTTCTTGAGTTTGCATACCAATGAGGAATTTTGCACATAACTTGGTGGCTGCTTCATGTAGATCTCCTCCTTGAGATCATCGTGAAGAAATACATTCTTCACATCCATGTGATGTACCTCCCACCTTCTTGTTGCTGCAATGACAAGAGCCAATCAAATGGAGTCCATTTTTGTCACTCGTGCAAAAGTTTCATCATAGTCAATGCCATGAACTTGCTAAAATTCTTTAGCTACCAATATTTCTTTGTATTTTCTCACTTGTCCATCTACTTATTTCTTTGTCCTAAAGATCCACCTACACCTAACAAACTTGCGATCAAATGGAAGTGGAACCAAATCCCATGTTTGGTTCGCAATAAGAGAGTTGTATTCATCATCCATGGTTGCTTCCCAAAGAGGATTCCCTGCAGCTTCTGCATAAGTTTGAGGGTCAAATGTTTGAGCCACATAGGTATACATTGGTATGAGGGGATCGGTAATGAAGAGTGCATGAGAGACATCATATATATCAGTTAAGCTCCTCGTTCTTTGATTTCTCACAGGGGATACTGAATCATCACTTGAATCCTTATTAGAGATTGGATGTGGATCTTGACATGCATAAGGTTATTCATCTAGATCAGATTCAGAATCACTGGCTGCATCATATTCGAGATCTGTAGGAGGTGGTAGCACAAAAGTGGTGGCATCTTGCTTCTGATACACTTGCATGGGACTTTCATCAAAGTAGACACTCCTCTCAATGAAGAGAGTTTCTGTCGAAAGATCTAGTAATCTATATCCCTTTACACCATATGGATATCCAACAAAGATGCATTCTTTTCTTTGAGGCTCCAAAGTCTTCCTCTTATCTGCAGGAATGTGAGCCCATGCATGTGATCCAAAAATGCGAGACTTCTGGTTGCTTACCACTCCATGCTTCAAAAGGTGTTTTTTCGGTGACTAATTTATGAAGAGATCTATTATGTATGTATGAAGCATAGTTGATTGCTTCAACCCACAATTTGTAAGGAAGGGATCTAACATGCAACATGTAGCTAGCCATCTCTTTCAAAGATCGATTCTTCCTCTCAGCTACCTCGTTTTGTCGCAAAGTGTAAGGAACCGTGTTCTGCAATTGTATTCCATCTTCATCACAAAGATGTTGAACATTGTTGACATACTCCCCCCATTATCTGTATGGAGGATCTTGATAATTTTGCTAGACTGCTTCTCTGCGTGGGCTTTGAAAATCTTGAGATTCTTAAACACTTCAGACTTGAACTTTAGGAAATACACCCATGTGTATCTTGTGTAATCATCAATGAATGTTAGGACATATCTGGCTTTGCTCATGGAAGGTTCAGAAAATGGACCCATGAGATCGCTATGAACAAGCTCTAAGGGAGAAGAGGATCTCCATGCCCCTTTTGGAAACTTTTCTTGTGGATGCTTTCCAAGAGCACAACTTTCACAAATTCCATTAGAAAATTCTATGATAGGAAAGCCTTTCACCATCCCCTGTTTGCTAAGTTGTTGCATGTATCTAGAGTTTAAATGAGAAAATATTTCATGCCAAATTCTACTTTCATCATTTGCATGTGTTAGCAATAAAGTAGAATCCGATTTAGCAACAAAGTTAGAAAAGGTATACAAATGAGATTGATGATTCACCTTATTAATATCAATCTTAGAGTTGTCTTGCATGTCAAATATGCTCACAAAATCTAGGGTGAATTCAACTATCCTTCCGGTGCCAATATGTGTCATTTTATAGATAAAGAGAAGATTAAAATAAAGCTTTGGAATGTGCAAGACATTCTCAAAAATTCCAATTCCAAGCTCTACTCTCCACATTTTGGTTGCGTCTACTGGAGAGTCATCTCCCATGATAATAGGAGGACTAACATATGGTTGTAAAGAGGAGAGAGCATCTTTTGTGGCTGCCATGTGCATCCAAAGAAGAATGAATAGAAATTAATGCATGTGCTTTATCTCTTGCTTCTAGTGCTTTTTCTTCCTGCTTCTTCTTGGAATTTTTTGGAATAAAATAACCAAAGATTATTGTTCTGAAGTGTTTGCACCATGAGATCAATGATCTTCTTCATGCATGATGATTCTGGATGGTAACCATGGTTGCAATAGTTGCACTTTGATTTGCCCTTTTTATCCTTCTTTTCCTTCGATCTTGTAGATCCATCTAAGGCTTGGTGTTGTCTTCCTTTTTCAAATCTGGATCTTTCTTCCCTTTGCCTTTTAATTGCTGATTTGACTTCAAATTGTTCTTCCCACTTGTTTGCATAACAAATGCATGAACTTAAGAATTTTTTTAATGTGCTCATCTTTATGAGCTTATCTTGCTCATGTATTAATGACTCAATAAAAACATCGAGTGTGGGCATCTTCCAAGTTGCTCCTATTGTAAGCTTGACTGTGTAAAAGGCCGAGACAAATACCACATATTCTAGACCTAATTTTGACATAATAGAAATAATTAATTTGTTTTCTTCCTTGGATTTGTCAATTCTGCATCCTTTCAACTGGAGTAATAAGGCCTTGAACTTTGTGAAGAAGCCTTGAATGTTTTCAAAACTCTTTGGATCTAATGAATTTAGTTCATTGTCAAGAATGTGACTCCACATCTCATCTTGCTTTCCAAAAAGAGTCTCCAACGTTGTCCAAACTTCATTTGGATTTTTGCATTCTTCCACATGAAACAATAATTCTAGAGACATGGATAAGCATAAGAGACCGTAGGCCTCATCCATCCTATTGAAGTATTTAGATTTTTCAACTACAAGATTTGGTTCAACCTATGTTGCCATAACTATTCGATACAAGCCTCTACTTCCGAGTTGAAGCATAATCTTTGGCTTCCATTCAAAATAGTTGTATGGTGTGAGAAGAGCAGAGACTAGAAATTCCATTCTTTGCAACATATTTGATCTTCAATACTTGCAAATATAAATTGTTTTTTTCTCCTTCATAGCTTCTAGGCTTTGATACCATGTAAAATTTTGATTGAACCTACACAGAATAAAGATCTAGCATGGAAGAAGAAAATAAACTTGCATAAATTAAAAGAATAGAGCATCTACAAAAGAAGACTGAAATTTTTTATTAACAGAATACAATGCAATACAACAATTATAATGAATTTAATTATGCATTATGCACTACTGTAAAACAAAAATTACGGTGAAAAAAACCCGATGAAAACTAGGCTAACACAGTTGCATTAGTTATCTTATTGTAGTAATTTGTATGAGCTTAATGACCATAAACTACAGAGAAGTAGTGAAGCAAACTATCGATTCAGTTATGCGATTTATGAAGAGGAAGCACATTGTGAGTTTTGTGATGCATGAAGTAAAAACTACCGCTAACAAGTCACCTCTTCCCACTTCCCATGGCCTACTGAGTGTTATTTCCTTCTATTGTTCGTGAGGTTCTATAAGGTGGACACATTTGTGATAGGGAGGCATATCTTCAAGAACATGCTTTAGTTTGTAAATTTTTAAAGATATGGCTGAAGTTGTGTAATCTACACCCTTAGATCTTTAAAAACTAGAAACATGCTATGGAAGAAGAGATTTGTATTTACCCTCGTTCCAAGGACTTTTTCATTTGAATTTGACTCTCTTGAAGATAAAATTCAATGTTAAATAGTGGTCTGCAATGGAGTTTTCCTATGCATCAAGTCGCGTTTCCCATCATTTGACCCTCATACTAAGTCCTTCTCCTCAAATTTCCTCTAGCTACAGTTATCGTATTTACCCCTACAATTATGCGAATTAGAAATCCTACAAGCCATTGGGAATAGTTTAGGCAAGTGTCAGTGCACCTCAAATGAAATGGTTAATCACCAAAGTTCAATATGTGCACGCTTGTGTGTTGTGATGGATCTTTCCTAAGGCCTTCTCGTCGAGGTCTCTCTGTAGGTGGGTTGATAGATGCTAGAGATAACAGTAGATTATGAGAAACTTGCATTTAAATGTTTGAATTCTACAAATCATCCTACCTTTCAATGCCAAAAGCTAAAGACTCAAGCACTAGGTTCTCAATCTTCAAGTGATCGTCCACCTTGGTGGATTGGGATCAATTCCCTGCACTATATAATTCCACTTGAAGCGCAGGTTGGGGCTACCATCTCTCAGGATCTAAAGGGCTCTTTGAAGCCATGCTCCTCTCCTACGCTTGATTTGCTTGATACATCATTTGGGGAAAAACATGATGCCCAAGATGTTGGTGTGGCATCAGCGATATCTTCCACCTATTGAACAACGCAACCACGAAGCTTGCAGATCTATTTGAGGTCTCATTAGTTCCTCCTTATATAGAAAAAGATTGGATTGAGGTGAAAAGGAAGAAATCCTCTCTTCGTAAGCTTCAAATGACACTTAGATCATTAAAGAGAAATGAGAATTATGAATGATAATTTATTCTTCCCATAAGTGGAGGTGCTCATGAAACTCTATATTTTTTTGTGTATGCATCCTTCTACGATGCCTTGATGTGCTCATGAAACTCAGACATTCCTGATGACATGTAATGGCTATTTGATATCTAATAATAAAAAAAAAAATGATAATTTATTTTTATTTTTATTTTATTTTATTTTTTATTTTTTAAATTTTTTTTAATTTTTTGTTGTGTTAATGAAAGTCCATGCTTTCATTAATTGGCTAGTTTTGTTGGGATATTAATCTTTTGATTGATGTACGCTTTTTTGTTTACATTTTGTACTCGTGTTAAGGTTGTTGACTCCATTTTGACCTTGATGCCAAAAAGTGTGCATCATGGCTAAACTTAATCATGGTTCATTTTGACTCTTATCCGTCATAAGTGGTTGCGTGGCAGTAAAGGTGAGTGAACAGGTTGTTTGACTAAGTACTTAAAACACTTGGATATTATGATCCACGTGGGAGGCAATGTGTTATGGATTTCAAATGAAGTTCATTTTTATTTACGGACACTAAAAGTCTTGGTTAAGTTTGAAAAGAAAGAAAGGCTTTATCATATCTGTGTTTCTTCCATACCTCAAACCCTAGCCGCTGCCGTGAACTATTCTATGATTGCAGAGCTTATCTTTGAGGCTACACTTGTGGGTTTTCTGCTATGTTAAACAGCTCAGTTCAAGCTATCTTTTGGTGGTATTTTCGGCTTTGTTTCTTGGGATAATATAAAATTTTTGTGGGATTTGCTAAAATCCTCTTCAGGTGATTCTTGGTTAACAATGACAGGTAATATCTTCTACATTTCATTGTCTATTTCGTTTATTTCACAAAGGCAGTGCAAAGAACAAAATAAGGAAAAGTTTACAATTACTCTTTGGTGGTTTTTTGAATCTGTTATCCATGCTTGCTTACATTTTTGTTATGATTGGTTATTCTGTTTCTTTCCGCATTTTGGAAATCAGAATGGAAGTGTTTGTTAAGAGTAATCATTATTTGCAATATCCTCTTCAAATGTATACAGAGCATTTACATTTGTTTTTAAAAAAACAACAAAACAGTTGGTGTAACTGTGTGATCTATTTTCAGTTGTATTGAGTTTTAACCCTAACGCAGGTTTGAAAACTCTACTTAAAGGGTTTCTCATGAAGACTTCTGAAGACATAAAATCTGTGTGATTTTCTTGTTGAAAGGCAGAGAGAGAGAAAAAAGGGATTTTTCAGCATTATTGAGACTGAAAGTATTTTTCAGAATATTTTTTGTATGCATTGAGATACACACAGAAAACAATGTGTTTCAGATTCAGAGGTTGAAATTAAATTCACCTGAAAGTATTTTTCACAATAATTTTTGTATGCATTGAGATACACACAGAAAACAATGTGTTTTAGATTCAGAGGTTGAGATTAAATTTACTCTCTCTGTTTGAAGTTGAAAAAGACTTCCTTATAGTTGGAATAATATTTTATAGTGCTCAATTTTTTTTTCTCGTTCCAACCATTGATAACCTTGTGATTACAATATTCTGTAATTTCAAGGCTACCATTGTTTGAAACTTGAGATTGTAGAGGAACAGGGGTTGGTGCTCCTTGAACAATGTACAGGGTTGGTGCTCTTTGAGAAAATAAAAAGGAATTGTTACCGAGTGGTTTTTCTACCCCAAGAGGGTTTTCCACTCACGAAAATCTTGGTGTTGTGTATTCAATCTTGTTTCATTGTATTTCACTAGTTAAAGCTCTGATATTCCAATTTCTTGTTATTTCTTTGTTTCAGTTCATGTTACTTGGCAGTCACTGCAATATTCTTTTAAGTTTATATCTGTTTTGTAAAAGGAGCTTAGTCATCTTGTCTTGCCTCAAAGCACATAACAAAGATTATTCATTTGATAATTGGATGATCACTTTTACATGCTTTGACAATAGTTTATTTTTCCTTGAGTTATGGTTTACTCGTTCTGATTTGAATCGTGTAAAGTCTCTACTAATTTGTCCTATTTTCTAAAACTCGTTTTTCTAATTTATTAAAACTGTTCTTGTGTTAAAGTTCATACACTCTGATTCACCCACCCCCCCACCCCCACCTCAGAGTGCCTCTACTTCCAACAAAGGTTATGTAATTTATCTTCTTTTTTTCGCATTATATTAATGGGTACGGCTCCTTTATGCCTAGCTTATGAATTAAAAAAAAAAATCTTACCTATTCATTTTAATGTATAATTTAAATTTTATTTATTGAATGTTATAGAAACATTTCATATTTTTTCCAATGTGCAATCAAAATTTTAAAACACAATTAATGAGACATTTCATATTTATCCATAAATTTAATGGAATTTATATTTAAAGAGTATACACCTTACATGAAATTATTAAATTTTCAAAAAAATTGAATCTCTCTTCTCAACTTTCCTCTTGGAGAGTTGCTTCCATGTTTTCATTTTTCATAATGATCGTATGAAAATGGTGGTGAGATTGTAATTCCATCCAAGGCATTAACACATGATACGACAATAATTATTAAACATGCTCTTTCCCTTGGTCTTATATATGTTATTATTGGAGTGACCAGGTCACTTTGCTTCATGTAAAAAATTAAAGAGGAGCAACAATTTCCCACCTTCTTGAGGACAAGAAGTAATTGCCTTATTAATGAATTTTCATTTTCATGAGAGGGGGAGGTGACGTGCATATCCATTTGTTCTTACTAGCTCATTCCCTATCTTATTCTATGGGGGGGAAGCAACCCACTCCCCCTTAACCTCCATACATGCACTTGTGCTTGTTGGATCTAAGCTACCTTAATCTGACATGATATTCAACATGACCTCCTTCCTCTCTTCAATATATTCATTCATTGGTAAGAAAGAGATTGGGTTCTATGCCAAGGAATCCTTGGGAATCTCCTCTCTAAAAACCTTGATTTTGATCCTCAACTTCTTATTCTCTTCTTTAGCATTACACCTTTTGGCAATATGTCCTACCTTTCAATAGTTGAAGCATCTAATAGGTAAGAACTTGTACTCAGATTCCTAAATCTAATCCACCATAGCTTATGTTGACCTTTATGGAGTGTTTAATAGGTTTTCTTAAGTACTACATAGATCCTACAATAGGTGACTATTTTTCATCATTTTAAGGCTCAATAAATCTACACAAAATCCCCAAGTGCATACCCTATTAATTGAAGTATATGCTCTATCCAATAATCTTGCAACAACTTATGCAAATGAATTTAAAGGGGGGTTTCCTTAATAATTTATGTGTGGGGATCAATTTCTGGCATCCATGCTCTTAAGAATAAACCCACATTCCCCATGAACCAAGGTCCTTCTTTGAGAAAATTATCTTTCAAATTAGAATTGGAAGACTATTTGTAAAAATCTTAAGTTCAAGAAGCTCACCTCTAAATTGAATCAAAACCTATTATTTCCTATTCATGCCTTGATATTAGCCATAGAAGTTTGTATCCCAATAAATTTAGCAAAGACAACATTCTTCTTTATTTCTTCCACTGTGGACATGAGGAGTTCATATGGGATGCAAATGATTGTGGTATCCTCTAAGATCTCCACATTAAAATTTCCAACAATTATTTAGTTAGGTTTACTTTTTCTCCCTTCTTACTTCTTCATCTACCTTTAAAAAACGCGTTTCCATGTCTTGCACTCATGTATTTCCTCCTTGGTGATATGTAATGTCCCCTTCTCACTAGTATTCACACATTGAAGGAGTTTGGCCTATTAGTTGACCCTCGTAGGCCAAGGAGTTGATGAGAAGGTCGCTTGGGTAGTTGTTTGTGGCTGCACATTTCATTTTTATATGATTTTTGGTGAGATAATACATTCTCATGTATGATGTTGTAATACCCTAAAAATGCTCACCTAGACCAAGGGACCCTTAATCTTGACAACAAACTCGACGAAGACCTAATCAAGGCAATCTGATCATCTAAAATCTTGAGCATCTTACTAAATATTAAGACCTTTAGTTAATTAAAGCTAAGCTATTTGGATTAAATTGACCCTAAAATATAACAACTATGTAATTGATTTCATCAATTATTTAGTTTATCAAATCAAATTAATCCAACCCATTCAAATCCTATACATGGCTAATTTAGTTAATTTTAGGAATTCATAATTCAATCAAAACAAACTGGAGGTATTTTGGAAATATTTAAATCCTAATTATCCCTCAGCAATTAAAAATCAATAAAGGCAAACCACTTTCATTTAAAAAGCCTTTTTCTGATTATTAAATATAAAGTGTGGGGAACATTCTTGTCATTTCTGTCATAATGGGGAACATTTCTGTCATCCCTATCATAGTGGGGAACATTCTTGTCATTCCTATCATAAGGAAATCAATCTTTTATTCACCTCCCCATGACTGAATCTTGTATTCATTTATCCATTCTTGGGAAATTAGTCTTTTATTCACTCCTCCATGAGTGAATTCTTTATTTCTTGGGATAGGCAATCTAATCCCTTGTCTCCCTTGCTCTGGCTTTTAAAAACTCCTTTGCCCATGACTTTCCAAAAGACATTCTCCTTGGGCCTTGCAAAACCACTTAAAATTCTTAAAGGCTTAACCTTGATCAAACCATGGTTTATTCACTCTACCCCCTATCTTTGGGAGTTTCCTATAAATAGGAGGGGAAAATGGGGTAGAAGGGGAATGCATCAAATAGGAAATGGAGGCTAGAAGCTAGAGAATAGTGTCCTCATTACGCTCACTTAATTGCTTACATTCATGCTAGCTTTATTCATCTCATACTTAGATTAGATTTTCTACATTCTAGGATGCTAAATTATTTTTTTATCATTCATCCTAGAATTCTAGTTGTTTGCAGGGTAAGTGCACCAAGTTGTGGTACCAAAAAGGTGTCACTTTTTACTTTTTCATAACAACGCATCATTGGCATGAAAAGGTCGTCCAAACCTATAGGTTGGATACCCAAGGAAAATCTAACCCAAAGGGTTGGTATTCTCCCAAGCAAACCATTTGGTGAGTGCCAAATGCAAAATTTTAAATTTTCACATCTGACGTGCGCCAAATGTTCTGCATTATCCAATGTGAAGGTTTTGTGAGTGTGTAGATTTTCCAATCCGGGCACAAGTTATATCCACCCTCGAAGGAGAATATATACATGAAATGTAACATTTAAGCATAGCTCTATAGGACTTATAATGTAGATTCTAGTTTTTAGAGGATCATATAAAATTTCAGACAATTAAATTTCAGTAATCAGCATGTCAAATTTTAGTAATCTGCATGCTCCTATCAACATTCTTTAGCTATGTATCCCACTCTCTTTATCTTCCTGAAACTCTAGACCTATCTCTCTCCCTCTCTTGTCTCTCTAACTTCTCTATCCTTGACTCTCTCCCTCTCTCTTCTCTCTCACTCTCTTATTGTTTCTCTCCCCTCCCACTCCTTTCTCTTGGTTGCTACCTATCCCTTTTATCCTCTGTCTCCCCATATCCAGGGTTGTCCCTCCCTCCCTATTCACCTCATTGTCTCTCCCTTCTTACATTATTACCCACCTTTCTCTCCCCCTCTAGGTTTCTCACTTATCTAATTGTCCACCCTCTAGTTCTCTCCCTCCCTCTCCACCTTTCTCTCCCTTCTCCTTACCTCTATCTATTTATGAAATCTCTCCATCTCTCTCTCTCTCTCTCTCTCTCTCTCTCTCTCTCTCTCTCTCTCTCTCTCTCTCTCTCTCTCTCTCTCTCTCTCTCTCTCTCTCTCTCTCTCTCACTCTCCAAACCTATCTATCTCCTCATTCTCTAGGTCTCTCACTCCCTCCATGTCTACCTCTCTATCCATCTACTCTTACTCATCTCTTTGTTCTTCTATCTCTTCTATTCTCCGTCCCTCCCCTCTCCAAGTCTCTACCTTTCTTTCTTCCTCTCTCCTTCTCTATCTCCCTCTCCCGCTCTCTCTTTTTTCTCTCTTCCTCTCTTATTCTCTATCTTCATTGTCTAGGTCATTACCTCTCCATCCCACCCTCTCTCCCCTCTCTAAGCTTCTCCCTCCCTTCCTCTCCGCCTATCTACCTCTTCATATAGGTCTCATTACCCACCTCTCTTTATCCTCCGCTATCGATCTCACTCCTCTCTAGCCATCTAGGTCTCTCACCTATCTATATGCCCCCTCTATAGTTCTCTATGTCCCTCTCTACCTCTCTCTCCCTCCTCCTTAACCCTATCCCTTTATCAACTCCCTCCTTTTCTCTTCCTCCCCTAGCCTCTTTATCTCCTCCTTCCATAGGTCTCTCACTCCCTCCATGTCTACCTCTCCATCCATCCCCTCTTACTCTTCTCTTTATTCTTCTATCTCTTCTCTTCTCCCTCCCTCCCCTCTCTTGGTCTCTCCCTTCATTTCTTCCCCTCTCCCTCTCTACCTCCCCATCCATACATACCCCCATATATATCTCACTCCCCCACTTTTTAATTCTCTTTTCCTATTTTTCTCTCTCTCTACATTCTAGGTCATCAACTCTCTCTCACCTCTCTAGGTTTATCACTTCCTTCTTCTCCACCTATCTACCTCTGTATCATGTCTCATTACTCACTTCTCTCTCCCCCCTCTATCTATCTCATTCCTCTCTCTTGTCATCTAGGTATCTCATCTCTTTTTCCCAATATAGTTCTCTCACCTATCTATTTGTCCCCTCTCTAGTTCTCTCCCTCTCTCTTCCCCTCTATCTCCCTCCCCCTTTACCCCTATTTATTTTTTAACTCTCTTCTCGTCTTATCTCTTTCCCCCTACCTCTCTATCTTCTCCTTCCCTAGGTCTTGTATTCCCTCCATGTCTACCTCTCCCTCAATCCCCTCATACTCTTCTCTCTCTTTATTCTTTCATCTCTCCTCTTATCCCTCCCTTCCATTTATAGGCATCTCCATTCTTTTCTTCCCCTCTCCCTCTCTATCTCCCTCTCACTCCTTATCCCCATCTCTCTCTCTCCCTTCCCTACTAATTCTTATTCTCTCTTTACTGTCTATATCATCAGCTTTCCATCACACCCTCTCTACCCCTCTCTAGGTTTATCCTTCATTCCCTCTCCACCTCTCTACATCTCCATCCATATCTTATTACCAATCTCTCTCTACCCCCCTCCATCTATCTCAACCCTCTCTCTCTCTCTCACCCTATCTAGGTCTCTCATGCCTCTCTCCCCCTCTAGTTATCTTATATCTCTATATAACCCATCAGTTAGGACCCGAAGGCAACTGAGAGGGGGGTGGGGGGTGAATCAGTTGTCTATTAATTTCAACCCAAATATAACTTAATAAAAATTGATGGGTATGTGCAGGATCATGGTGGGCCAAACAAGCCCTTAAGTGGCAATGAAAATCAACAAAATAAAGTTAGGCACCTTGATGTAAAAATTTGAATAAATTACCAACATTATTTTAAAAATATGTAAGAAGAGAATTTCTAAAAAATTGTATTTAGTTTTTAAGCTACTAGTTCTTTTCTGAAAATAAAAAAATATATTTGACAAAAAATTGAAATTTCAATCCAGTAGTACTAAATTCAGGAAAAAGATAAGAAGCAGGTGCTTGTCTAACCACCCTAAGAAAAATCAAATCATAATATTTTTTAATAATATTTTAAATATAAGTAGAAGACTCATGTCCGGATGTGACACATATTTGTTTCTATATATTTTTTAAATAAACAATTAATTATGATTTTTTTACTACAACTTTTTTAAAATCTAAAAACTTGTATGTCTGACCACCATAACTTGTTCAAAACTTTATGAAATTCAAATTTTATTTTTTTAATCCTATAGTATACGAAGCATAGAATGTGAGGCATTTTTCAGATTCAAAAAATGTGACACCATTTGAAAGTTATAGATATTTTTCAATCAACCTATCAATCAGGACTTAGTTTGAATATCACCACTTTTTGGCCCCTCATGATCCTGCACATACCCTGATACTTAATACCGGTAAACCAAACTTAATGTCGGTAGACAGGTTAGCAGTTAATATTAATACCGGTGAAACTCAATGCATAGAATAGAAAGAGAAACAACATCCACAACACATAACACAGAGATTTGTACTTGGAAACCCTGTGAGGGGAAAAACCATGGTGGGAAACCTTACCCACAATCAGATGATATTATTCCAGATAGTATGTGTATGCAAATTGGGTCTGCACAAGAAGAAAGGCCAACCGCCTAGAGCTCACTGCTCAATCACAAAATAAGAGTCACACTGACTACAATTGGATGATTAAATCCAATGATAATGTACTGCTCAAAGTAGCATCTCCAATGTTGGATTCAGTACCGGTTAAGCTATGATAATCACCTTCAAACCTTCCTTGAACCTTCTCTATGGTCTACTCATATGATCTTCAATATTCACACATACATGTTACAATACCATAACCATATACCATCTCTCTATCTCTTATGTTATCTCATAAATGAGATCTTACATATATACCAAAACCTAGGACCAAATGTGTAGGTCGGCTCACCAAGAATATTACAACAAAATAAATTACAAATAAGTCAAGATGCGATGCATCACGTCGACTCAATACATTTACAACAATATCTAATTAATTAAATCACCTTCATAACGTGTCGTGCTGATCTGGAATAGATAATGCATGTCGGTCATCACCTGGACCAATTTGCCAGTAACAACAAATATGTCAACTCGATTAGACAAATAACCAAAATACCAAAACCAAGTGTCCAAACCATGTCTTCGACATAACCAAGTAATCTCCAGATGATAACAAGTCATCTTCAGTGTCGGTGAACAATATAACCTGCTGGTGAGTGATATATCGGTGACTGTGCATAAGTCACTGAACTTGCCGGTGAAAATAATGTGTCGGTTCAACATAACCAAAGATCTCCAAAAGGATAAGTGTTGATAAGTGTTGACATCAATGACAAAACCAATGCAACATGTCCATAATACCAACAATCTCCCCCTTTGGCATTGATGGCAACACAAGATGGAAAAACATCTAGATGCCAAAACATAATGCCAAAAACCAAAAACCAACAATCTCCAGAATAGATCAATACTAGAAATCAAAATACAGATGCAGAGAGTATATATCACTCCCCCAATGAATAATCTCTCCCCAAAGGATAATGTTTTTCCATAGATATCTCTCCCCCTTTGACATCAAATGCCAAAGCAATAAAAATACCAGATACAACCAATTCATAGAACCAATTACAATAACCAATGACTCCCCCTAAGAAGTAGCTCCCCTCCATCAAAGCCGGAAGAAATATTGCTGATGAGATAAGCATTTTGAGCCTCCGAAATGATGGGTGGAATAACATCCAAAATTCCTTCACTGTGGTAGTCCTGATCTTGATAGTTAGCATTACCAAAGAAAAAATGAACTATGAAAAAAATATCCTCTTTCTCTTTAAGAACAAAACCATTATCATCCTGCATAGAAAAAAATTATTACTCGCTCTTCGAACCTTGACTGAATAGTGAAAGAACTTCGTGTTTCTATCACCTTCCTTCAACCGCATATCTCTTGATTTCTCTCTTGAAGATTTCTTCCCTGACCAGAATCTCATTATATTCTGTATTTAAAGATTTCTCTAACCTGAATTCCTCCTCACCCAAACCACCATCAATCACCTTCTAATGAAACTCTGCAAATTCTTTCTCAAGTCTGAGATTTTCTGTAAAAAATTCTTGAAAACCTCGCTATTCCATTGCTTGAGCTTCTCCTTAATGAACTGTAATTTTTTAAAGAAAAGGAAATCTTTGTTGTCTGACCTCTAGGGGGCTTCCATCCACCAACTGGCCACCATCTCCAAGAATCCATCTTCTCTTAGCCACATCTTCTCAAATTTGAAGGGACATCTCTCCAACACCGCATCTTCATGAATACTAGCACAAATTAGATATTGATCAGACCCAGTAATAGGAAGTATTTCTGCCTGCAACAGTCGTTGATCTCTATCCCATTCACCCCCTAACAAGAACCTATCCAATTTCTCCACAATATAAGAGAACCTGCTACATCTGTTATTCCAAGTAAATTCTCCCCTTGAAGGGAACATCCACAAGGTCATTGGCACAAACAAAATCAATAAAGTCCTTTTGTTTCAAGTTATTCCATCCAATCCCCCCACTCTTATCTTAGGGTCTTAGAATGGAATTAAAATCACCTCCCAGAAGGAAAATTTTATCCCCATTACTATCCAAAATAGTTGATAGGGACTCCCAAACCAGTTTCAATTCCCTGGGGTTGTTCAAACCATAAACATTAATCAGATTAAAATTGAAATGTAACGGCTTAGACCACACCTCAATCACTGCCCCTCTGATTTTATCAGAATAATATTAACCAATGACTCCTTCCACAGAACCCCGAGACCCCTAGAAGCACCAATCGAATCAACAAAAAGGTATTTCCAATCGTTGAAACATCTAGCAAATTTACTGACACTATCACCTTCTAGTTTTAGCTCTTGCAAAAGAACTATTTTAGTTCTCGTTTGGTCAAAACATCTTTTGACCAAACGCACCATGTCAGGGGCATTATAGCCCCTGATGTTCCACGAAAGGACTCTCATTGCTCCCAAGAAAAGGCATAGCCTTTTCCTAATTTCAATTTTTCCTAACCAGCTGCATTGTCGACCATTTCCAGCTTAACTCGAACAGATTTCCTACCTCTCTTTTTCTTTTCACCAACTGTTGGCTTTGAAATAAGTGTCAAGGTCTAATCCAAGTACCTTTTGTTTGTTATGCCCATGCTCGCTGATAAGCAGAGTTCATCCCCATCTTTTGTTTCCTCCTCCGAATGAGACTCCTAATCTAAATCCACTGAAAAATTATCTTCCTCCTTATCTTCCTCAAATGAACTTTCTATATTCCTAAAGAGAGATATCTGAATATCTTTAAAGATGTTATCCGAATCATCCCCTGTATCACCAAAGGGGAGTGTCTAAGTAACCCCTAAGGACCCAACAATCATCTGAGCATTGGTACCCGTTTCTCTAGGCTTATCCATTATGAGGGGTAGCATAAATGTATTCTGAGTGTGTACTGGTTCTATAACCCTCCTTTTGAATTCATTATCGCTAGAAAAAGCTACTGGAAAATTATTCTCACCTTGAGGGTTCTCATTGACACTTGGATTTACCGTGTTCAGAGACTCAATCTCCATAACCTGGAGTCTCCTCAAGGGCATAAATACCTCCCTGCTTGAACAGGGCCAAAAGTCTAGACCTAGGTCAGGATCACCTAGACTTTGTTCAGTGCCGTCCATTTGGTCTCTCCTCTGTGTCATAGCATTCAAAAATTCTGGATCTTCAACACCAAATGAAGCTTCCTTAGTAAGGAGCATATCTGTTAGAGAATCTTGTTCCAAACCTTTGCCTTTCGACAGGTGCAAACATTCGTTCTCTAGGTGGCCCAAGCCCTTGCAAACCTTACACATATCTATATGTTCTTCCACCTCCACTGTTTGTTTCCACACTCCTTCATCAGTTCTTAGTTCAACTATTTTTGGTAATGGGTTCTTCGTTTGCCAGAGAATGCACAATTTAGCATACATACTATAGTCTTTAGATTCAATCACCTCATTAACTTTAACAAAAGTACCCAACTTATTCCCAATCTGTTGCAAGGTTTCCATATTCTAATACTCATGAGGAAGATTATATTAGCCTAATCCACATTGGGGTTTCCGTTATAACTTCCTCTTTAGGGTTGACGTTTGGAGTCTAGTCCTTAAGATAGAAACCCTTACCACCCATCATATATGGACCACTATTAAAGATTCATTCTTTGTCCTTAATAGTTGGGCAAGTTACCACATAGAAGCCATTCAGTAAACTTTTTAGATCCATCTTCCCCCAGTGTGTATTACACCAATCCCTTACCCTTCTAAAAGTCATCCATGGGCCTGTAGATTTTAAGAAAAAAGATTTTTCCTTCAGGTTACTAACAGATTCATTCCAAGCCTGACTATTAATAGATAAGGATACAACTGTAGTATACTCAATATTAGGAAATACCTTATCAAAGCTCGACCCTTGACCCAGAGATTTCTTTCTCCAAAACGTCTTCTCTATTCTCCTGAAATCGAAAGGCCCATCAAATCTCAAGCCCGTGAAACCCCATCTATTGTTCTTTGTACTATCCTCTTTTTGAAGATTGGTTCGCAGCAAACCATTTTGACCATTGAAGTTTTTTTCTGGAGCCTTCCATGCTTGAAAGGGAGGCCTCCATCGCCTATCCGACCAGTGATTTTTCACCCTCCTATTGAAGGGCCAAGCATTGTTTCCATGCCCTGACCATCGATCCTAAGGCCTATGAAACCCTGGCTCTCGCCTGTGCTCCGTAATTTTTTTTGAAGCAATTCATTTATATTTATTATTTATTTAATATAATAATTATTAAAATCACAAAAATTAAAAATAAATAAATAAAAAGTTGAGATTATTTATTGGGTTGAATTGATTATTTTTATATATATCACAATTGAAAAAAAAAATAAAAAAATCTAAGCTTTCAAATTTGAAAATATAAAAAAGTATAAGGTTTTTCATTAAACATATATCCAATTTGGAGTTAGTTGGCATGGTGGCAATGATTTGTATAACATATTCGTAAATTAACAGTATTGATATGGATTGAATGGAAAATGCCTGAGCCCTGGCGTGTATAACATATATCCAGAGGGATTTGTATAGACATCATGGAAAAAAGATGAATGAAATGGCGAACGGGTTTAGAATTACAAGGAATTAAATAAAGTATTTTAATATTCATAAACTAATATTTTCATCTTAAAGACTACCAAAGCAGAACATGTCATGTCAAAATGATTTTCATTCAACAGGGCACAACATGGTTTGTCAAGTCAATGCTCTTACCACTTGCATAGAAGTATGTATGAAAAGTTCTAGTCATTGGACATGATGCTAGTCATTGTTCGTCCACTGCACATTAAAATGTCTGCATTTATTAATGTAGTATACATCATTACTATGCGGAATGGGCAGAGTAAAAATGGATGGAAAGCGAGATCAAAGGTTGTAGACATTTCAATCATCTTGCATACTTCTAAACAAATGTGAACCGTTGATTTCATATATCAGGCCGTCCATCTCCTATAATAAGACGACGTCAATGTAATTAGGATATTCCTCTAATTTTGCAAAATTTTATTACAATATAATATTTCTTATTTCATCACACCCATGCTCATTATATTAAGTGAAATCTATTTTTAATATTTTTATATAGGGTTCTACAATGAGTTGCAACATGACAAAGTTTTCCACATCTATAACACTTGGTTTTTTATCTACCCTTAACTTGATCTTTTCCTTGATAATGTGTATCATTATGAGAATGGTATGCATAGCCATATCGATGTATATTATTATCATGATTTTGATAATACCCTAGATTTCTCTATTCTAACATCTATCTCCCCTAATACCTCTACCCCTCTAATTTTGACTACTGACATGAAATGTACTAGCTATGGATTTAGACCTTCCTCCATTTTCTTATTTTATAGAGTAAAGTTATCATAATAACTCATAAATTCAACAAATTTATCAAAATTAAGACATATGATGTATCTCATCAAGTTATTGTAAAAATAAAATTAATGACTATTTAGTGATCATAAAATTGCAAAAAATATTCATTGTTATATTCTAATTCAAAACATCCTTTTGTTTTAAAATATACTCTCATTTTATACTATCTTTGGAAGACAGAAAAAAATGCCAGTGAAATCAACTATATTCTTATTAGGCTTTTGTCATATAAATCTAACATTTTTGAAAAAATATTATTGTTGCATTTGATGGAGGGGCATCGTCCTTGTTCGATTTCTATTCCATTGTTTTTGTTTTGTTAAGTTTGTCTTACTTTCTTAATTTCCATTAGGCAACAATTCGACCATTCACCGTTAGTTTTCAATTATGGAGGATGGAATTAAAATATTAAAAACTTAGGTAGACTGGGGTGGAGAGTTTATGGTGGTTGGAAACATCCAAGGGGAGAAAAGACCCGTAGGAGGCTATCAGGTCGAGACATTGCAGACACAAAGTTAGATACCTTCATAGGATAGGGGAGACGATTTTGGCTAGAAAGATAGATTAGTGGAAGGTGTCACTGTCTTGGGAGGATTACAAACATTAGTGAATGAATTAGAGGGAGGTTGAAAGCCTACCATTAGAGGGAGGTTGAATGCCTACCATTACGAGGAGTCGTTGTCTTAGAGGGAGGTTCAAAGCCTACCATTAGTGAATGAATTGACATAAATATCTTGTAAACTCTTCCTTATTTTGCAGAAATAAAAGTATGCCCTTTAATAATTGATGTTTTGTGTTTCTGTCATTCCAAGATAAATTGCATTAGTTCTTGTTTGGTTAGTCTTCATCGTATTTGGTAACAAAACGTTAATTTCTTGTCACTCTAATGAGCCCTTCTGAAATCATGTCCACTTGGAAGGCAGGATTAGTTGCGTTTGATTTTGATTGGAAAAGGATTCCATCAATTTGGTATCAGAGCCTTAAAGAGATTGGGAGATGGTGGAGTGAGTAGTATGTCACCAAGAAGAATGAACAAAGGAGGTGGTCAAAGAGGTGAGGAAATGGAATATTTGAAATCTTACAGTAGAACATTATGACAAGGTCAGATGCCATGGAGTAGGCTTAGAGAAGAGGCGCAGTAGTGGATGATGTTAGTGATGTTGACGAAGAAGAGGAACCCCAAGCCAATGATAATGCTTTTGTAGAATCGGTTGGAGATGATGAAAGATTAATAAGAGAAATCATGAGTATAGGATGCGAGGCAAAGGTAGAAGTTTCCACTTATTCTGGAGGTCTAAATGGTGAGGAACTCATCGATTGGATTAATGAACTTGACAAATATTTAGAGTATGAGAGAGTTGTAGAAGAAAAGACAATTAATTTTGCCTCTACAAGACTCAAAGACCATGCTGCAATTTGGTGGGAATATCTTCAATAAGAGAGATGAAAGAAGACTAAGGAAAAGATTAAATCTTGGGATAGAATGGTTGCTAAGTTGAAATCTTGGGATAGAATGGTTGCTAAGTTGAAGGCCAAGTTGTTTCCGAGTGATTATCAAATCAATAGTTTCAAAACATTGCTGAACCATAAATAAAAGGATATGTCGATGGAAGCTTATATAGTTTAGAGTTTTACAAATTGGCGATACAATTTGGTCATAGTGAAGAGGATTTGGAGGAAGTGGCTAGATATGTGAACAAGTTGAAGTATAGTTTGCAGGATGAGTTGAGTCTTGCATCCCCTAGATCATTGGAGGAAGCCTACCAATTTGCCATTAAGGCAAAGGAGAAGCTTACGAGGAAACAAAGCCAACAAGAAAAAGTTAGAGGAAGACGATAGTATGCTAATAAAGAATAACAACAATATCAAGATGAGGAAACAAATAGTTTTATTGGACCAACCAATCAAGAAAGAGGAGGCTATCAAAATAGTGGAGGTAGATCATATGGAAGAGGTGGTTATCAAGGAAGAGGAAGAAGTTTCTTGGGTAATTTTTTAAAGTGCAATTAGTATGTTGGTCATAAAAGTTGGGAGTGTCTTGAGTTTCTCCAGGAAGGTTGAACAAGGCTTGAAAGGAACAATCAGATTGTGTAAGCAAATCAAGAAAGAGTGGGATCACCTTCTCATCACAACGAGAAACCTGAGTCTATAGAGTCTTTGTTGTAAAAAAGAGTATTGTTGAAGCCACCAAAGGAAAGCCAAGAATTGGTACAAAGGAGAGATTTATTCAAAACAAAATGTAAGTTTCTTGGTTATCAAGGAAGAGGAAGAAGTTTCTTGGGTAAATTTTTTAAGTGCAATTAGTATGCCGGTCATAAAAGTTGGGAGTGTCCTGAGTTTCTACAAGAAGGTCGAACAAAGCTTGAAAGGAACAATTAGATTGTGTAAGCAAATCAAGAAAGATTGGGATCACCTTCTCATCACAATGAGGACCCTGAGTCTAGAGAGTCGTTGTTAAAAAGAGTATCATTGAAGCCACCAAAGGAAAGTCAAGAACCAGTACAAAGGAGAGATTTATTCAAAACAAGTGTAAGGGAAAAGGTAAGTGTTGTAAATATTTCTACAAGATATTCAGTGGCAGTTGAAATGGTGGATAAACTAGGTCTTGAGAAGGTTACACATCCTACACCTTACAAAGTTTCTTGGTTACAAAAGGGTCATCAATCATTGGTAGATGAGCAAGCTTTGGTTGAATTTCAAATAGGAAGCTATAAGCATACTCTTGTGTGTGATATCATGCCTGTGGATGTGTGCCATGTCTTTCTTGGTAGACCTTGGCAGTTTGACTAGAATGCGATGCATGATGGTAGAAAATATACTTATACTATTGAGAAGGATGGAACTAAACATACCTTGTTGAATTTAAAATAGCCAAAATGGGACAACCATAGTGGCAATGGTAAGATAATATTACCATCTGGGAAAGAGTTTGTAGATGGTGGCAAGGAAGACAATCTATCAGCAACAACCAAAGAGGTGTTTCTTCGTTTTGCAAGGGTGTGAATGATATTGATTTGCACATGGGAAATTGTAGATAAGAAGGAAGCATAGGTTGGAGCAACAATGATTAAAGAGCATAAAGGCAAACAAATGCAAGATGAAGAAGGTACAGAGATGGGAGTGGAAAGGAGTGAAACAAACTTATGGGTACAATTTTTAGCAATAGAACAAGAGTTGACGAAGAAGCTTATTGATAGAGATATGAGGACAAATAGGATAGTGGAGGACGCAAAGCAAAAGTTTGCAGTTGATGATAAAGAAGTTATTGCAACAAAAGAGGAAGAGTTAACATTGTTGGGAAATGTTTCATTTTCGTTTGACAAGTTGAAAGATGAGAAGTATGGGAAAAAGTATGGAATAGTGTGTGATTTTCGTAATTATATTGAGGGTTCTATTGGAAATGATTGGTTGTTGAATGGTTTGGCCATTGAGGAAGACAAATATGCAATGATAAATGAATGGGTTCGAAGACATGGAACTCTTCAATTTACATGAAATTGTTTGTATAGATTTGTGTGAGGATGAATGGGTGAGGAGAGTTTGGAGGACAGCATAGTAAACAGTGTTTATAACTTCAAAGTTGTTCTAGAACGATTGTAGAAAAGGCGGAAGAAAAGATTAGAGTTATATAAGTTTATATTAATGACCTCATGTGCAACAGTACATGATTTGTTTTGTCTCCTGAGGAGCCTAATGCAGGGGCATCGTCCTTGTTCTATATTTTGTTCTATTGTTTTTGTTTTGTTAACTCTGTCTTCCTTTCTTAATTTTCGTTGGACAGTTATGGAGGATTGAAATTAAAATGAGAAAAGAACTTAGGCAGAGGGCAGTGGAGAATTTACAATAATTGGAATTGTCCAAGGAAAGAAAAGATCCGCAAGAGGCTGTCATGTCAAGAGATTGTTGACACAATGTTAGATACCTTCATAGGAGAGGAGAGACAATTTTGGCTAGGAAGATCAATTAGTGGAAGTTGTCGCTGTCTTGGGAGGATTACAGACATAAAAGAATTGCCAAATGGGAAGGAAGGAGGCACTGTCTTAGAGGGAGGTTTAAAGCCTGCCATTGGTAAATGAATTGACATCAATGTCTTGTAAATTCTTCCTTATTTTGCAAAAATATAAGGATGCTCTTTAATAATTGATGTTTAAAGTTTCTGCCACTCCAAGATAAATTGCATTAGTTCTTGTTTGGTTAGTCTTCTATCATATTTAATAACAGAATGCTAATTTCTTGTCACTCTTCAACATGAACACACGTATCTTGGGTATAAAGCAATTGGTTGATGGTAAGGTTTTAAAATCTACTAAGTTGAAAATAGCTCAAAAATGATCAATCATTTCCAATTAACATAATTGGAAATTGTTCGAGATCATTATCAAACAACAAATTTTCAATTTATAAGATATTATGTACAATTATCACAAAAAAAAAAGTTTTTAGAATAGGAAAAACCTTAAATTTACACTAATATCTTCAATTTGACATAATACCATCATATTATTTTAACAAATATTGATGAAGAGATTTGAATCTTTGACCTTCAAACACACTATTACTTTAAATATATGATGTTTTGATAGTACATGTAATGTATTGTAAAGGTTCAACTAGAAAACTAAGGATAGATTTTTTGCATTGGAATTTTAGATCACTCTATGATCCATCAAAAAGAAGATAAAAATTAATACACAATTACAGAATCGACTCCTTAAATGAAACAAATGATCACAAAAAAAAAACATAATCTTAAGACAATGAAACAAAAATGAAAAATATAAAAAAAAACCCCAAAAAAATAAATTATGATGCATTAAGGCCAACCTATTATAGATGTAACAATAAAAACTCAAGAGGATACGTAAACCTATTTGGAAATTTTTATGCGATGAAAATTATAAAATTATGTTAGCAAGTGTGTTTAATTTTGAGTATTATAAAATTTGTAAATAATTACAAAACAAATTTTTGAATGACCCTATCTTTTACCCAAAAAAAAATACAATGCCATCTACCAAGATTATGGCTAAATCGCCTGGCTTAACGATGTCAAAGGATCGAGAAGCCTTTGGGATGGCAAGACATTTGATTTTTGAGGTTTTGCTTCTGTTTTCTCGTATGGACTGGACTTTTGGAGTTGATGTGTAGCTCATCAGCTACCTCACCATTACGAATGGAATGAAGAAAGATCCTTGTGACTGCCATCTTCACTTGATTTATCTGGTGATTCTTATTGGAGATTCTCTTTATGTTCAGTTCACTTTTGTTATGTTTTATGTTCTTCAAAAGCTACAGAAAGTGAGTTTGCGTGTATCTTATAGGATTTCCCCTGTTATAGTTGAATCCGTAAGCAATTGAGATCCAGAAAATGATTAAAAATCATCAATCTTTAGCTGGAAAATCAATTCCCTGTTTGGACGAATCTTCTGAAATAGATTCATGCTGATGTGCCTTCAGAAACTACTCTGGTGGAAACTGGAAGACACTGAAATTTGTCCCAGTCATAGTCTTCTTCATTCTTCAGACTGGGTTTACCATATGGGAGGTGAACATGACAGAGTCCACAACTGTGGAGACATCTCTGTTTTAGCTGCTGATGACTACACAGCCAATTTTGGAGCAGGAAGAGTAGTTGCCAAACTTAGACGTGGTCCCTTGAACAATATAAATTGAAGACGAATGAGTTCAAAGAGAACAAAATAAGCCCAATTAGGTCTCTTTATAATAACTTCGTATCTAAATTGTAATTTTAAAAAGAAATGCATCGCTTCATCAGTACCTAGGTTGAATTAGAGAGAACATCAGAAGCTATTGTGCGACTTCTCCACAACATATCTTTGCAGTATTGTTCTCAATGCATGTATTTCAGCCAACTCAGCCTAAAAACAAAAATTAAAATACATTAATACCCGTCAACTTTTGAATTATGTATTTTACGTCTTTTGAAAATGCAGAGCAATCCAAAACATACCTGGAGATTTGAATCTACAAGGGTTTTATGAAGATAATTAATGCAACATTTCTGTATAGCACTCCAAAAGTTTTCTTTGGTGTCATGTTCATCTGCAGAATGCTTAAAACAACTAGAAGTAATCTTGACAAACTTATCATTATTCCCGGCAAGAGAGTTAATTTCTCGATGAGGTCCTTAGATGTTTCACTAGTTTCTTAACCATGAAGATTTTCAAAATACTGTTGATAATCTTGTGGAATGGTGTGCCTCAAAGACCCTTAAGGGATTTATATCCGGATCCTGCTATATTCATCCAAGCAAATTTCACCTGTACTCACAAAAAGTCAAAGAAAAACAAGTAGGTAAAGATAGCTAGAAAGAAAAAATATACATTCAATCATAAAATCTGTTCAGAGATGGATAACCATTTAACCATAGAATTGATACTATCCAATAGAATAAAAGTTTTATATCCAGAAATTCATATCACTTATAGACATCTATAATACTCACACGAATAATTTGGAAACATGCATAAAAAAGACATTATCACACTGAAGACTTGGTTAAACTAAGTTCCAAATGATAGGTGATAAATATTAACATATAAAGTTTCTAGCAACAAATTCATGCAAGCAAGAAGAAATGTTACAGACCAATATATTGTGTTGAGAATAGAGTCGCAGCAACCATTGGAGTTAGAAGAACTTGCATAGAACAGGGTTCATGACTATGTCTGCTTCTGTAGAGCAGACATAGTCATCAACGCAGCAACCATTGCATAGAAGAGGGTCGGTGCCACTTTCTCTGCTTCTGCGGAGTAGAGTAAGCAAGTCAAGCTTAAAACGACTACAAAATTAATATCTTGAAAATTAATGAAACTTTATTGAAATATTTCATGCAATTCTATATTCAAAGCATAGCATCTACATAGAACATAATCATTCAGATTCCCAAGTATATATGCATGCTTACTATAAATGTGCGTTTGATCCAAGGAACAAACTAATTTAATACTGAAGGTTCTAAAAGGAGTTAAAGCTTCTAGATAGTCTCCCAAAGAATAGAATTACGTAAAAATGAAAGCAGCAATTAAAAAAAATGAGATATTGCATTTCAAGAATATAATTTATCAAAACAAAACAGAAACATTGATGGAAAAAATACACACAATCGAATCCAGAAAATTTCATAAGAATAAAACAGAAATTATCAACCAAGAAACATACACAATAACATAAATCATATTGAATATGATATTTGTGAATGATGAGTGTTAAATTAGAATGGAAATGAATTGAAGTCTAACGTAGACAGATTAAAGCTTGAAATGAACTATAAGAAATTAATGGGATCATAAAGCTGAAAATCTTTGTGAACCAATTACACACCATTTGATAAAGACAATCCGAAGAAAACAGTGGATAAATGATAAATTGAATGAGATGCAGTTTCCTACTTTCTTAAAAGATTTGCATTTCTTATCAAGACAAATTTGATCCCCAATTCGCACTCTACACATGGAATAAAAATGAGAATATTGGCACAAAAGGGGAACGTCTGAGATGGATATTTTGACCGTATTTTTTTGACTTGATAAGAAATTAGGATCTTACTCTGATACGAGTAGTGTTTTAGAGTGATGTACAAGGTGGATCTAAATAGCAATGTTCTACGTGATGCCACTTTTTTTTCCCATCAATAAGGTCAACTGGAGTTCTATTAAGTCTTGGGATTAGCAAATATTTTAATATCATAATAAGAGGGGTTTCTGAATTGGTATGAAGCCTTTAATAATGACAAAAATAGTTAATGGTCTAGTTTGGGATTAAATAGTAAGTCAGGTATGGATATGCGAAAGTGTGTTATTTGTATGGATTTTAAGAAGAAAGGAAGTCAAATGAGTGTTCAGTATTCTATTAACAAACGGCTTAAATCACACACTAAGTTTTGATTTCTGACTTCTAGGCTTAAAAATGTTAAACACTCAGAATTGACTGATATTATCTAGGCTTAATATGTTGCTTAGTGTGTGTAGTTTAAGGCTGACCCTCTATTAAAGCAAAATAATATATACAATGTTTTCTATTTTGCTTAGTGTCATTTCTCTTTTAGGAGGGAACAGTTGCAAAAAGAAGGGAACACTTACATGGGTGATTTGATTGGTGAGTATTTGGCATGTGAGCAATGATTGCAAACATAAAAAATTAGAGGAAGTAGAGGTGTAGAATATGCTTCTTATAGTAATTTAAGTAAGGTATATAAAAAAATTAAATTGATCGTATTGTTACAAGAGTATAAACATAAAAGAAAGGTACCATAATACGACAATTTATTAGGATAAATTTTTTTTGAGAGAAAAATCCTACTTGAAAGAAACTGCATGTATACTTAAGTAATCAATGAATACGAAACACTTGCAGGGACTAACCCATTATAGAAAAATCATCAATTACACTTATGGACTATTTTTTGCAACAAAATAATACCTACAAACTCACTATGAAACCTCCATCTCAAGCACCTAATAAATAAGAGAAGTAATGCTAAAAAACTTAACATTGTAACTAAAAAATAATGAGCCAAGGCCACCCAAAAAGTGATGCCTAAATCTTTAATAAAAAATCCAATGCCTAAATCCCAAGATGAGTTCATAGGCTAAAAAAATAGCGTATTCATTCCTCAAACTCGTCGTAATCAACTAAACAAATTGAGATATATCTCATTATGCTTCATAACATGCACCTAAGTTGGTCGACAAGTGTAACTCCCTCATATAGCACATTCTTATGCATCATAGATGCTCTTATATTTCCAATGTTGGAGGCCCAACTTTCGAAGGCCATTACATTTGATTTGGGAAGCCAATTAAGCTCCATTTCTCTTAATTGTACATCTAGAAGAGGTTCGCATCATCATAATCTATTTGTCCCAATTAAAACCCATTTCAATATTTTTGGGGCCAAAATCAACCTCCAGAGCCCTAAAATTTGGACCTTTTTATTCTATAACTCAAAATTTGTATTATTTTATTCTTAACATTAGGATTAGGATTGAGACACATTTCTTAACATTCTCCGACTTATTGAACACGTTGCAAAAGCAAAGAGAATACCAACACTAGGAATTATTTGCCAAGGGCTAAGAGGCCCATAGACTTATTGCACCACTTGAACTTCTCTATGTTGACTTGCTTTCTCAATGCATCTATGACATTCTACAAAGTGTCAACTTTCTTCAGCATCATCCTCCCATCATGTACCATGTCACAAACAAAAAGGTACAAAATATTTTTTTGCTATGTCCTTGCATGAAAGGTTGGGTTCTTTGCCAAACATATGGTAATCTAATGGTCACAAAGAAGTTTGACGGTTCCTTGACTTAGCCCCACAAGCATGATTAGTTGTCATATATTGAAACTATGTAGTAGACAAAGTGACCATAGCCTACTACTTACTCATCCAGCTAATAAAACCACCAAATGAATTAAACACATCCACTGGTGGAATTTTTGCTATAAACATCTCTTATCCAATCTAAATCCATGAACCCACAAATATCCTTTGATTGTTGGCTCCTTGTAGAATCAACTTGATAACAAATAAAGTACTTGAAGGTACTCACAAATATTTGAAGATCCTCTTAACTACATCCAAATGATGTCATCAAAGATTAGTCATAAAACAACTCAAGAATACCAGTACTTGGGTGATGTCTGGTACATTATGGACCATAGCATACATCAAACTCGCAACTACACTAGCATTTGGAACCCAAGCCATGGCCTCCATCTTTGTGGTTGTCATTGAACACCACTCAACCATTCTCAATGGACTACTGTTTACCATATTGAAATCTTGTAGTATTGAGTTCACATACTTACTCTGTCCCAACCAAAGCTTTTTGTCCATTCCATCTCTTCTAATATTCATACCCAATATATACTTGGGAAACCCCAAGTCCTTTTCAAATTGTGATGAAATTTGAGACTTCAAATCACAATTCATGTCCTTGGTGTTATTAAAAAAAAACATTTTATCTACACATAATGTGATAACTAGAAATCAATTGCCATCCATTTTATAAGCAGCACAATATTCTAATTTTGATCTCAAAAATCCAAAGCCAACATAAACGAATCAGATTTTTGGTATTACATTTTAGTAGACTGTTTGAAACCATACAAAGATTTTTGAATTCACAAACAAAGATTCCTTTGCCTATAACAATATAGTGCTTTAATTGTGTCACGCAGATCTCTTCCTCCAAGCCACCATGTAAAAATGTTATCTTCACATTTATCTGTTATATCTCTAAATCAAATGATAATGCTACAACTGACGAGAACCTAATAGATGTCTACTTATCAACTAGAAAAATAACTTCACCAAATTCTATCCTCTTAACTAGGAGAATATTCTTTTGCCTGAAGTTCAATTCCTCTCACTAAGAAAAAACTAAAAATTTGTTTAGCCTTCCCCCAACCCTACCCTCGAGTGAATGACCTGTCCAATAACTACTGTCTACAAAATGTATATCTAGATTTCACTTCTATTTAGGGACAGTTGTTCATAAAAACTTCTGGAGCAACATTTGTTCTGATATATTCGTTGTTGACTGCCTTACACATAGATTTGTTGTTGACTACCTGTCCAAAAACTGAACAAATGCAATAGAGACCCTGGTCTATCGAAAGGCCAAGCTGGGGCTTTTTGAGGCATTTTCTTCATTTAAATTCACTCCTTTGGTAGTCTTTCAAAAGTTGGAACAGGGTGAGAAATCAAAGGAACTCGGTTCATTTAATTTCGGATGCAAATCCACACCCACAGACTAACTGGGATACATGGTGAGACCCTCTCTTGCATTTGATTTTATTCTAGCCTCTAAAGGCCTAGAAAAAGCCCAGTCAAAAAGAGCTCCGGACAACTACTTGTAAAGGTAAATCCACCAGTAAAAATCAAATCGTACTTTTATGGGACAGACCATAAAATCAAATTCACACGGAAAGACAGCATAGGGTTTTTGATGATTCACTACTTTCATCTGATTTACTTTGCATATGGGTTTTCTAATAATCTACTGTACATATAATATATCTAGGGTCCAAAAAGAGAGAAGCTACAAGAAATTTGAGTTGAACTACATGCCCCTGCATCAAGAGCTAAAATCTGATCTAGGGCAATCCAATCAGTCTTATTGGTTTACCTGATAAACATTACTGCCTAAGAGTTCTTTCAGCCTCTTTTCGCTCTCTCAAATACTCACTTCTATAGCCAATACCAAATTGCCTGTTCACAATACCAAATTACATCAAATAATATTGATCTCTCCACAAAATGACCAAACAGGTCAATGGGAATGTAAAAGTTTATCTAGCTTACCTTCTTGTAAATTTGATCTAGAGCAGCAGACATAAAATCTGGAAGTTCTTTTGCTTGGTCTTCTCTAATCTCCTTTTGAAAAAAAATCAATAAAGCAGTTCATAGCGATTCAGATTGAATACACTTCCCCAAGATTAATATGAACGAAAATAAATTACCTGCCAACTGTCCAAACAACTGATTATTTGTGTCTCTATCATGCACCAGCTCCTGCAACGCCGGACATTTCAAAACAGAAATGTCAGAATGATTTCTTGCGCTTTCTCCTGGGTCGTACCACTGAAGAGGCCTCTGACAATCTACAGCCACAAATGGAACCCAATCACAGAACAACAAAAGAGTATTTGATCAATATTTTATATACAAAACCTGCAGCTTAACCCTCTCAACTTATGAGCAGAAAACAAATCTTTAGGAAAATTGAATAGTGATTAGTCTGTTAGAGCATTGATACATTGAATAATCACTGGTTAAAGTAGAAGCCCTCCACCATAGTTCCAAGAAGTAACCAACAAAATACCTTACACGCTTGCACCAAGAATTTGATAGACTGGCGAAAAACTAATTACATGTTAGACAATGCAATAGTCTTCATAAACTGAGGTAAAAAGCCATTAGTTATGTTGCCAAAAGCAATGGCCACACTTATAAAACATAAAGCTAGCAAACACATACTAGCATAAATTGTAAGCAGCAAGATAACAGCACCAACTTATCAGTTATTTAGTAGGTCACTTGCTCAGTGTTCAAAAGCCTATAAGGGAGCCAAAGTCCAACATTACCCTCACTTTTAGCCTATAGCTTGAGATTTTTAATCTCTTCGATCTTGCCTTCACATTTATTCTTTTGAAGTGACCTTGCGAATCCAATCATTCCCCCTTTTGCCTCATAGCACTAAGGCTCTGTCTACAATAAGGCGACTAAGTCTTTAATTATGAAGTGCTTGCTTCTTTGTGTCCTCCAGTTGAGCGCTAACTAGGTTTATCAGTAAGATAGTTGCATATTAGAAAAAGGCACGGTGTGTGTGGGGCACAGTTGCATCACACCTGTTTGTAACAACTTTTTGTTTAATTAGAATTGGAATAAAGGAAGATGTGTGTTCAGTCAACTATTGGAACTGCCACCAATTAAGGAGGTTTAACTGTCTGAAACTCGCATTGATTGATTTCCAATATTGAAAAACGTGGGGTAATGAAATAACACTTTTGGAAAATTAGCAAAATATTCACCTCTTATTTTAGTTTTAGTGGCACTGCTACAACAGCGGGGTCCACTGGAGACAAAACCCTTTAAGGGTGAACCTGTCGTCTTAGGAACAGAAACCCTCAGGAGCACTATGTGGTGTATCTTGATAACAAATTTATACAGGGTGAATTCAGACTTGCAAGCGGTAGAGTGCATCAAAGTCATCAAACACAAGCCAATTCTATATCAGTCAGTGTAGAGTTTGCATGCCGGGAGTGCCCAACAAGGAACATCATGCAATTAGGCTCAATCTTAATGTATGTCTATGACTGAACAAAATAATGATAGATTTATGTGTCTACATGCTGATTAGAATAGTTTTGAGTTTGTTTTTTCTATACCGTTGGCTGAGGTAATTATAGTAGTAGCTTTAGTTTACTTTATTATAGTGAATTAAGGACATAACATCCCCTGTAGGAACCTTGACCTGATTAGCACCGTCATAATAATCATTTTTGTGGATCCAAGCCTCTATCTTGAAGAGAGATTGCCCTGTTCATTGTGATCCATTGTAATGCTTGTACTAGATATTTGTGTGGAGGAGAAGCTACTCTGAAGGTGGAGTCTCCGTGCCCTGTAGTACATGGTACAGCAGGTTGTCTAGGGTCATACAAGAAGCCAGGGGTTTTGATGCCTTGTGGCCTGCTTAGGAGACACACAATGGACCTAAAAAGTAGGTTTGGCTTATGAGAAACTTTATTGTGGTCTTATGATCATCTCCTATCCTGCAATAAAATAACTCCCCAAAAAAGGGTAGTGTACAATAATAGAATAAGGGGTTAATAAAAATTAAGGGTAATTGAATTCAGGGGACTCAAGTTATTTTGGCATACTGTAAATCAATGGTTGACGCTAGGTACAATAGTTTGTTAATTTCTTTGAATACTAGCTGAGGGATTTTGCATTGCAATATGTGCAGGCACCCCTACAAGAAGACCTCCCCATGCTCAATATGCTAATCAGAGCATTTTCATTAAACAAAGTTTGATGACGAATACATTGAGCTTCAAAATTGGCAATACGAATTTTTGTTTTTGACAGAATTAACTGATACTTTCCATCATCTGAATGCACATGTTCACCTATCAGATACCGGACGTGATTACGATACTCGTCGATATAGGTTAACATGAATTATTTTTCATTTTTTCAGAGTTATATCCATCTATCAGATACACCACACCATTTGGTGCAGCACCCAGTTTACAGTTTATAAGGATACATCAAAATTCAGAATGTCTTTAGGGTGAAATGTTAAACAGTTCTCGAAAAATTGAAAGTGCAAAATGAAACTATTTATTAGTTTATTAAGTTGAGAGAAATTTTTAAAATCAAATAATTATATTTGAAAAATTGTTGGCTAGGGTATTAGCGGGAGGTATCCAAGTCTAAATGTCACATATTCTTTAACAATTAAATATTTAATTTAATTAGATAATTTAATATACAATTAAAAATAATATTTCAAAATGAAGTGAAGATTTTGAATCATAATTATTAGGAGCCTCTTATCCTGATCATTATCATGCATCTCCATCTTGAAGATCTATTTCTAGACATTAAGAAATTTAATATGAAGTTTCTTTGGGTCTCTATATGGATCTCTTAAGAGTTATCTCTTGAAAATTGAAAAACTTCTAATGAAAGTTTTTTACAGGTAAATCATATAAACTATGTTGGGTTTTCCTAAAAATGGTGATATGTAATTTAAAAAAGTTAGAATACCTAAAAAAATACTACTAAGCTTGTATTTTTCTTTTTTTTCATTAAATTTTACAAGATTTCTATTAAAAAACAAATTCTTATCAAAAAAGATAATAGTGCAAAGGGAAACAATAATATGACTTATGAATGCTATGCACAACTTGAAATTTTATCAAGTGAAAATATAGTCATCTTTAGAATGCTTATTGTGGTCCTTAAATAATGACATTCCCCTTCCAATTAATCTTTTGTAACATAATTATGAAGATTTAAAATAGTATTTTGTATTATATGATGACTTTCAAATATCAATACAATTAATCTTTGCTTTCCTTAACATGATTTTCAATGCTTTCAGATTGCCCAATAATTAAGTTACTTTTTATATTAAACACTACATTTAAATGGTTATTTTAGTTTATTTATAGCTCTTCAATACTTTATTTTGTTTAAATTGTTTATTTATTTATAATTGAAACTCTTAAAAACAATTATATTACATAAGAATTAAATAACTAATTATCTTAAAAAATTAAATTATATTTTTAAATTAAAAATTATAATCGCATCGAATCTGTTCCTTATATGAACATAATCAACTAACTTTCAACCATCTAATCTTCATTCACTTTCTATTTTTAACCACTAGATCTTCATTGATTTTTTATTTTGATGTCAATCCTAATATCTGATTCTAGTGCCTATTCATGCCTAAAAGTTTAGAAAGCTCTTTTGGGCCTTTTCTTTCTTCCATTTTCCTTTTTTAATCATCATTTATAGTATCTTGATAGGGATCCAAACATTTGCCTCTCCTCTCAACCTCTTGTCCACTTTCATTCCCAATCCTCGTAAACCTCCATTTCATCAATGTGGACTTTCAAAGTAGTGTTCTAAACTTCTCCATTATCCCCACATACACTTCCCGAATCCTTTTCCACAAGATTTGTCAAAATCACTCCACCTTCCCTTTGTGAGATTCCTTTTCATCTCTAGACATTTCGACCCCTATTCCAATATCATGTTCTAGCAACCATTTCTACAAATATTTTATTATCTCTCTTCCATTCCCCTTTTGCAAACTTTTGAAGTTGATTTCAATTTTTTCTCCTCCATTTCATCCACTTCCCTTATCTAGTTCTACCATCTACTTCGACATCAAAATCTCACAGAACTTCCAAAAACCTTTTGTCATCCCCTTCATAGAAACAATCCTTTTGTCATCCATTTCTTCTTGTACAAAATTTAGCTTGACTTGTATACATCCTTTCTTCCACTTGGACATCCTATACTGATGTCCAATTATACGTACTTTTCCTACCCTTTCTCCTATCCATTTTAGCGCTTCTGTTCACTCATTTTGCAAAATTTTTAAGT